>NC_135977.1:28547128-28679628 GCF_053455715.1 Rhinoraja longicauda
GTTGTTCCTCCAATTTGCGTTTAGCCTCACTCTGACAATGGGGGAGATCTAGGTCAGAAAAATCAGTGTGGGAATGGGAAGGAGAATTAAAGTGTTTAGCAACCGGGAGATCAGGTAGGTTCAGGTGGACTGAGCCAAGGTGTTCCGCGAAACGATCGCCCAGTCTGCATTTGGTCTCGTCGATGTGTAAGAGTCCACATGTTGAACAATGGATACAGTAGATGAGGTTGGAGGAGGTGCAAGTGAGAGCTATTGTTGTGTCTCTGGCAACAGATCCTGAAGCCTTGCCTCTGGATTGCCCTGATAACCCTTGACAGCTCACTAATGTGGATAATGAGAGTTTAGTTTAGAGGAACAGCGCAGAAACAGGTCCTTCAGCCCACCGAGTCCACACCGACCAACGATCCCCGCACATTAGCACTATCCTACTCACACTACGGACAATTTACATATATACCAAGCCAATTAACTTACAAACCTTGGAGTGTGGGAGGAAGCCGAAGATCTCTGAGAAAACCCATGCAGTCACGGGGGGATTGCACAAACTCCGTACAGACAGCACCCGTAGTCGGGATCGAACCCGGGTCTCTGGTGCTGTAAGCGCTGTCAGGCAGCAACTCTACCGCTGCGCCACCGTGCTACCCGTAGAGTTGTAGAGTTCAACTCCCTCCAGAACCTACCACTCACCCACGTGCCAGGTACAATATGCAGAAGCCAAATAACCTTCCAGCCAAGACCCATAGTGCTGAAGTAACTCAGTAGGCCAGACAGCATCTCTGGCGAGCACGTACAGTCACTTTTCAGGTCTTGACCTTTTGTGTATTAACCAGCGTTTGCACTTCCTTGTTTCTAAATCTTCCAGCTGGCAGATGTGCCCTAGGGATGTCGGAAGAACCCTAAATATCCAGAGCAAGTCCGTGCGTCACAGAGAGAACATGCAAACTGCACATAGACTATAGCAGAGATCAGTGTTCCTTCTCTTCAGAGATGCTGTCTGTCCCACTGAGTTACTCCAGTATTTTGTGTCTACGGTGTAAACCAGAATCTGCAGTTCCTTCCTTCACCTCTCAACCCGAAAAGTTACCCATTCTTTCCCTCCAGAAATGCTGCCTGTCCCGCTGAGTTACTCCGGCAGTTTGTGTCTTATCTTCAGGATTGAACCTGTTCGTTGGATCTGTGAAGTAGCAGATGTACTAACTGTGCCATTTGACCAACCGGAACTGTTCCTTTGTTATTTCTCATCGGACATAAGATCCTTTGTCATTTCTCACTGGACACAATTCACTTGAATCTACAAGCTATAGAGCCGAAGTTGCTGGAAAACTTATCAAGCTGGCTTCAAAACAAGTTGCCATTTTACGCAATAACTGAACAATATTTGCAATGAACCATCTTATCAACAACTAGAGAATGGTCCCGAGCTACTGTCTACCTCAATAGAGACCCTCCGACTATCCTTAATCAGACTTTACAGGATTTCATCTTGCACCAAACGTTATTCCCTTTATCATGTATCTTGTACCCTGTGGATGGCTCAATTGTAATCATGTATAGTCTTTCCGCTGACTGGTTAGCACGCAACAAAAGCTGTTCACTTTACCTTGATATACGTGACAATAAAATAAACTAAACAGTCTTAATGCCTTCTCTGTCTCCAAGCAGAATACTGAATAAAAGGTGTCCGTCCACCTAATGTCCTGGAACATTTTTGAATTCAGTATGCGAAAGATCAATTTGTGTTTCTCTGCAGCACCTCAGAGTCTGAAGGAAAAAAGCCATTCTTTTTAATATTTTTTTCTCTGCAGAGAAATATGGACTTTGTCCTTTGTGAACTTCATACAAAACTAATCGCTTCCAGTAGCAATTAGCCTTCTGGTTTTCCGAGCCTTTCAAAATCCGCACTGTGTCACAGATCTAAGAGCCTTTGGAACACAGCCATCTCTGCAAAGCTCTAAGTGGTTCCCAGCTTCTCTGACTTATTGTGCTGTTCCCTGTCAAGCCACTGCCCTCAGAATGTATGTTTTTATTCAAGGAAGCTGCCCATTCACAGCAGTTTTATTTCCGCTCCAGCTTTGCACTGCTCGAAGCTTTCATTTTCATTAATGTGAATGGACTTCGCATCACAGGACGCTACGCCTGCTTCTGCTGGCCCTTGGTTATGATGGGCCCTCTTCTCTGCGGAGACTTATAATACAATTTAGCCTAGCCCGCACAATGTGCCGGTGGAAACAAGTAGCTTGATGTGCTGAACTCTGGCTCTGCCCTAGCACAGTTCCCTGGAGCACTCAAACATAGAAGGTGGGACAATTATTTACTAATTCTATTAACGGAATACAAATCAGTTCCAGGGAAAGATTTTAGCCCTTGTAATTCAGTCCACTCCCCTTTCCCAAATTTCCCAAGTTCAAGTCAAGTTTATAGGTCAAAAAGGCAAAGGGTCTCTCAGAAGTTATGCAGCCAGACTTGCAAAGAATCCAGCAGGGATTTAGTAGAACTTATCCACAGCTCCCACTTTCATCTACGTTATGAAATGTATTAGACATCAGCGCAGACACACTTGTTGGCTGCTTGTGTTTATTCTCCGTGTTTTCCCCCGGCCTTCATGACTCAAGTAGATTTACAGCTGCAGTTCCTATAATGATTTGGCATCTCAAGGCTGCTACCAGACCTGGGAATTCAAAGCATCCCTTCCACGGAAACAAAGTTTAAAGTACTTTCGGTGCATATCATATTTGAGAAAGGTCTGGGTTATGGCAACAGTACAAGGAGCAGCGAATAACTGATTAATCCTTCTCTTCGAGGATAACATCCAAAACTTGAAGTAAAAATGCCACCATCTGCCAGGAAGTCTCAAACAGAAAGAAACATAGCCTGGGTCAGGGTTGAGGCTGGGAAACTTTAAAAAAAAATCTTGACTGATTGAAAAAATCCATGCCCGGAGGCGTTTTGTGGGATGAGGTTGTGTATGATACCCAGGCAGCAGATGCTCACTCTGTAATTCTAGCCCACACCAGCAATCCAATTTGTTTGCAGAAACAGGAAGGTCATGACCTGCCAATTGCCACGCCAACCCTCATGGTCCGAGTTGATTATTCTTCGTTTCCAGAAGGCCGCCTTTTCTGGTGGATCTTCTTCAAAGATTTCAAATTCCTGCAGAGGGAAGAGAAGCGGCCCTGCCAAAACTGGCAACCACCGCGAGATGACACCACGGAACGTGTCAATCGGCAGATGTGTAAATCTGTTTGCAGAATATATTTCCGGGAGTCCTGTGCACACGAAAAGATAACGACTTTTAGAGTTCAACCAGGAGCCAGTGCCAAATATGACCACTGCTTGCACGGCAGCGTTCCAATGGTATTGATATTCATAAAGTGCACTATAAAACTCAACAAATTAAGCCAATGTGGCAGTCTTCCGGACATACTTCAATGTTTTAAAAGATCGCTCATAATTTTATTCCTCTTCGTTTTGGAATAATTGCTGTTTGACTAGTTTCTAACCTTCGAACATTTGTGCACAGTTTCCTGTCACGGTTCTTATTTGCAAAGCAACACACATCGGTGACAGTGATACCAACAAGAATTCAAGTAAATAACCAGGAGGTGTTGAAACAGGCTGCTGGCTTATCACTGTTTAGTTAAGATCTATCCCTTTATCTTTGAAAATTTGACCAGCGTATGTGGGATTGACAATGATATAACACTGAACTGGTTTCGTGCATGTGGAAGTATAACCAGGGTGACTCATATGCCACTGGGGTATCAAAAAACACTCCAATCCAACCATTCCAACACTCATGCATTCTCTTTCCACCTCATGTTTTAGGAGATCTCATGGTGTTCCATTTACTGATATACCGACCTCTCACATATAATGCAGAACATGCTGCTGAGGTGAATTTTCAACAATTAAGTTGCTGATTGCTTTACGAGTAACAGACTCAGTCAGATTAATTGACTTAGAAAATTGCAAGTGCAACAACTTGATTTACTTGCAAATATTAGCATTGCGAAATGGCAGAAGGTGCTTTTCAAGCGCATATCAAACTAAACTTAGCAACAAGTTATGTAGCAAAGGGAGAGATTTTCAGCCCTGTATCAGAGAAGGAGAGGGAGGTAGAGAGGTGGAAAAGTTCAGTAAGGACTGAATGCTGTCATTATCCCTGTTATGGACACAAAAAGCTGGAGTAACTCAGCGGGACAGGCAGCATCTCTGGAGAGAAGGAATGGGTGATGTTTTGGGTTGAGACACTTCCTCACCCGAAACGTCAACCATTCCTTCTCTCCAGAGATGCTGCCAGTCCCGCTGAGTTACTCCAGCTTTTTGTGTCTATCTTCGGTTTAAACCAGCATCCGCAGTTCCTTCCCACACATTATCCCTGTTATGTGTAGGCCAACAATTTAATGAGAGGGCAGGAATGAAAAAAAAGGGCAGATAACTGGGAGGGTTGTGGAGCTGGACAAGGCAGCAGAATGTGGAATGGGATTGGTGCATGCGTCAGAAACTCATATGAAGGCAGCTGTGAACTGGAAGTTCATGAACAAGCCACAACTATAAAAAAATCTATTTCACATGCTGCAACCTGGCCCCACCAATTAATTAGAACTGTTTACATAGTGCTCCATTTAGCTCCAATGGCAATTCCTAAATGGTTTAATGAGATGTCAGGTGAGGAATGATTTCACTTTAGAACTGAACTACCTGGGAAACTTAGAATTACCAGGGAAGGCAGAATTAGACAATAGACAATAGGTGCAGGAGGTGGCCATACGGCCCTTCGAGCCAGCACCGCCATTCAATGTGATCATGGCTGATCATTCTCAATCAGTACCCCGTTCCTGCCTTCTGCCCATACCCCCTGACTCCGCTATCCTTAAGAGCTTTATCCAGCTCTCTCTTGAATGCATTCAGAGAATTGGCCTCCACTGCCTTCTGAGGCAGAGAATTCCACAGATTCACAACTCTCTGACTGAAAAAGTTTTTCCTCATCTCAGTTCTAAATGGCCTACCCCTTATTCTTAAACTGTTCTGCACTCCCCCAACATTGGGAACATGTTTCCTGCCTCTAACGTGTCCAATCCCTTAATAATCTTATTCGTTTCGAAAAGATCTCCTTCTCATCCTTCTAAATTCCAGTGTATACAAGCCTAGTCGCTCCAGCCTTTCAACATATGAAAGTCCCGCCATTCCGGGAATTTACCCAGTAAAACCTACGCTGCACGCCCTCAATAGCAATTAACTCCCCTCATGTTGATAGATGCCAAATCAGGAGCTTTACATCATATATGGTGCATGAAGAACTAAGGGGGGTGGGGAAGGGGACTATTGGGGCAAAAAAAGAGGTACTTTGTAACTTTCCCTGCTCCCTTTATGGTGACTCTTTGCATACTTTGCAAAGGCGACTCTTTGCATCCCTAGGTAAGCAAAACAAAGCATCTCACTGAGACTTGTCACATGTGACAATAAAAGTATCTCATCTAATCATATCACAATATCCAGTGGTAGACACAAAATGCTGGAGTAACTCAGCGGGTCAGGCAGCATCTCGGGAGAGAAGGTCTGAAGAAGGGTCTCGACCCGAAACGTCACCCATTCCTTCTCTCCCGAGATGCTGCCTGACCCGCTGAGTTACTCCAGCATTTTAATAATAATAATAATAATAATATATTTATTTTATATAGCGCCTTATCACATGCTCAAAGCGCTTTACAAACACAATTAACATAGAAACAAACAGACAAACTATCCTGACGGGAAAGCGGCGAATACTCAACGCCAGCGTCCTCTCACGTCAGGGTCCGGCAGTAGACATTAAAGAGACACACAGATACAATTTTTCACACAAAACAGCCATCACAGTGATTGCTCTAGGCATACCCTCACTGTGATGGAAGGCAAAGTCTTATCTCCTCCTCATCCTTCTCCCGTGGCGCCACGAGGCGATCGAGGCTCCCAACCCCTTTTGTGTCTACCTTCGATTTAAACCAGCATCTGCAGTTTTTTTTCCTACAATATCCAGTGCTTGGTTAACCCCTTGTGAATTAATATGATGTGTTTTTACATCAGCATTTTCTTTATGATGTTGTTCATATTTATTATTGTGGTAGTTATATTTGAGTTGTCTTACTTTTAAGATCACAGCTCTAGTATCCCTTGGAGTTAAGTGGTAAAAGGCATTTATTCACAAAATGCTGGAGTAACTCAGCAGGTCAGGCAGCATCTCAGGAGAGAAGGAATGGGTGACGTTTCGGGTCGAGACCCTTCTTCAGACTGATGTCAGGGGGGCGGGACAAAGGAAGGATATAGGTGGAGACAGGAAGATAGAGGGAGATCTGGGAAGGGGGAGGGGAAGAGAGGGACAGAGGAACTATCTAAAGTTGGAGAAGTCAATGTTCATACCACTGGGCTGCAAGCTGCCCAGGCGAAATATGAGGTGCTGCTCCTCCAATTTCCAGTGGGCCTCACTATGGCACTGGAGGAGGCCCATGACAGAAAGGTCAGACTGGGAATGGGAGGGGGAGTTGAAGTGCTCGGCCACCGGGAGATCAGTTTGGTTAATGCGGACCGAGCGCAGGTGTTTAGCGAAGCGATCGCCGAGCCTGCGCTTGGTTTCACCGATGTAAATAAGTTGACATCTAGAGCAGCGGATTCAATAGATGAGGTTGGAGGAGGTGCAGGTAAACCTCTGTCTCTCCTGGAAAGACTGTTTGGGTCCTTGGACGGAGTTGAGGAGGGAGGTAAAGGGACAGGTGTTGCATCTCGTGCGTTTGCAGGGGAAAGTGCACGGGGATGGGGTGTTTTGGGTAAGAAGGGACGAGTGGACCAGGGAGTTACGGAGGGAACGGTCTCTGCGGAACGCAGGAAGGGGAGGGGATGGGAAGATATGGCCAGTGCAATCTAAGTGGTTCCTGCTTGTGAACTTTCAAGTTCATGCAGGCTTCTCTCTTGCTATGTAGAACCCAGAGTTAAATGATTTTCTCCCTATTTTAAGAACATTCTACATCTCCAATATAACATGGTCTTAAAGTGCAGCATCCATTAGAGTTCAATACAGTAAACTTCTATTGCCGTTCAAGTGTGGCCAGATTGTACACGCTTTTAAACAGACCAACGTTTTATCTGTAAGTTTGTGTAATCCAACCACAAGATCTAATTGTCAATATGTAAAGCAGATTCAGGTCAAGCAAACTTCAAGTGAGTTCATGCTAACGATCTGAACCCTGCTTTATTTCACAGGAGGGTCGATTAAGAGCCTGCAGACTTTGTGACTGTGATATCTTCTCTTCCTGGAGAGGATTCCTGTGCATTCAAAGTAATTGGCTTAGTTTGTTTTTGTGTAAGATGGATATCTGAAGCGATATCAGGATATATATCAGGAAGTGCATGCACATGTAGTGAATTTCTAGTATTATAAATAGAAACTTATAAACATGCTCAAGGAAATTGTGGGATGAATATATTGAGCTGGAATTGCAAAGCACTGATTTCATTGTGTGAGGCAGGAAAACCACAATGTTTATACATTGCTTTTAGACTGGCCCACTGTATGCTATACTTTGAGGCTCCATGGGTTGAAGGTAGAAAGGAAGCACAGATTCTGGTTTACCCCAAAGGTAGAAGCAAAATGCTGGAGTAACTCAGCGGGACAGGCAGCATCTCTGGAGAGAAGGAATGGGTGACGTTTTGTGTTGAGACCCTCCTTTAGATTGCATTAATTTAGTTGAGTTTAGTTTAGAGATACAACACGGAAACAGGCCCTTTTGGCCCACCGGGTCCGTGCCGACCAGCGATCCCCGCACATTAACACCATCCTATACCCACTAAAGGACAGTTTTTACATTTACCAAGCCAATTAACCTACAAACCTGTACAAAATTGGTCCATTAGAGAGTCAGAGTGGACAGCTATGTGCTGAGCCGGAAGAAATGGGGGAGATATTAAACAATTTCTTTTCTTCGGTATTTACCGAGGAGAAGGATATTGAATTATGTGAGGTAAGCGAAACAAGTAGAGTAGTGATGGAAATTATGAGGATTAAAGAAGAGGAGGTACGGACACTTTTGAAAAATATAAAAGTGGATAAGTCTCCAGGTCCTGATAGGATATTCCCTAGGACATTGAGGGAAGTTAGTGCAGAAATAGCAGGGGCTATGACAGAAATATTTCAAACGTCATTAGAAACGGGGATGGTGCCGGAAGATTGGTGCATTGCGCATGTTGTGCCTTTGTTTAAAAAAGGTTCTAAAAGTAAACCTAGCAATTATAGACCTGTTAGTTTGATGTCTGTGGTGGGAAAATTAATGGAAAAGATACTTAGGGACAATATATATAATTATTTGGATAAACAAGGCCTGATTAGAAACAGTCAACATGGATTTGTGCCTGGAAGGTCATGTTTGACTAAACTTCTTGAATTTTTTGAAGAGGTTACCAGGGAAATTAATAAGGGCAAGGCTGTGTATGTTGTCTATATGGACTTCAGTAAGGCATTTGACAAGGTTCCACATGGAAGGTTGATTAAGAAGGTTAAATCGTTGGGTATTAATAGTGAGGTTGCAAGATGGATTCAACAATGGCTGAATGGGAGATACCAGAGGGTAATGGTTGACAATTGTATGTCAGGTTGGAGGCCAGTGTCTAGTGGAGTACCCCAAGGATCTGTGTTGGGTCCACTGTTGTTTGTCATTTACATTAATGATCTGGATGATGGTGTGGCAAATTGGATTAGTAAATATGCAGATGATACTAAGATAGGTGATGTAGTTAATAATGAAGTAGAGTTTCAAAGTCTACAGAGAGACTTGGGCCTTTTGGAAGGGTGGGCTGAAAGATGGCAGATGGAGTTTAATGCTGATAAGTGTGAGGTGCTGCATTTTGGTAGGACAAATAGGACGTACAGGGTAAATGGTAGGGAATTGAGGAATGCAGTGGAACAGAGGGATCTGGGAATAACTGTGCATTGTTCCCTGAAGGTGGAATCTCATGTGGTTAGGGTGGTGAAGAAGGCGTTTGGTATGCTTGCCTTTATAAATCAGAGCATCGAGTATAGAAGTTGGGATGTAATGTTAAAATTGTACAGGGCATTGGTGAGGCCGAATCTGGAGTATGGTGTGCAGTTCTGGTCGCCAAATTATAGGAAGGATGTCGACAAAATGGAGAGGGTACAGAGGAGATTTACTAGAGTGTTGCCTGGGTTTCAGCACAAGCTACAGAGAGAGGTTGAGCAGGTTGGGTCTTTATTCTTTGGAGCGTAGAAGGTTGAGGGGGGACTTGATAGAGGTTTTTAAATTTTTGAGAGGGACGGACAGAGTTGACGTGGGTAGGCTTTTCCCTTTGAGAGTGGAGAAGATTCCAACAAGGGGACATAGCTTCAGAATTGAGGGACAAAAGTTTAGGGGTAACATGAGGGGTAACTTCTTTACTCAGAGGGTGGTGGCTGTATGGAATGGGCTTCCGGTGGAAGTGGTGGAGGCAGGCTCGATTTTATTATTTAAGAGTAAATTGGATAGGTATATGGATAAGAGGGGATTAGAGGGTTATGGTCTGAGTGCAGGTAGATGAGACTAGGTCAGGGAGAGTGGTCGGCGTGGACTGGTACGGCCGAACGGGCCTGTTTCAGTGCTGTAGTTGTTATATGGTTATATGGTTATATGTGGGAGGAAACCGAAGATCTCGGACAAAACCCACGCCGGTCACGGGGAGAACGTACAAACTCCGTACAGACAGCACCCGTAGCCGGGATCGAACCCGGGTCTCCGGCGCTGCATTCACTGTAAGGCAGCAACTCTACCTTGCTACGCCACCGTACTTTGTTTATAATCTGAGGCCAACATACTATGCACCCGGCGTGGAGGGACGCAGTGAGGGAGGGCGAAGAATAATGGAGGACACGGCGTGGGAGACCGCCGTGAGAGAGGGGAAGAGGGGAAAGGGGTGGAGAAGGAGGGGAGGGAGAACATAGTGGGATCTGGCACGGGGGTACTTTGTAACTTTGTAAGCGACTATTTGAATACCTTGGGGTATGCAAGCAAAGAATTTCACTGTGACCTGCTACATGTGACAATAAAGAATTCATTCATTCATTCATTCATTCATTCATTATTTTCCCAAATCAAACCATATTTACAGTAAAATAACCATTAAAAGAGTCAAGGAAAGGAGAGAAAATACTGCGAGGAAGTGTCCCCAATGGCACTTTCAAGTCAAGTCAAGTTTATTTGTCACGTACACATACACAATGTGCAGTGAAATGAAAGTATTCTGATTCAATAATGTGGAATTGTTTTGGTTCATTCCAAGGTGGCATTTTCAATTCCAGCTGGCATTGAATCGTGGGGACTAGGAAGTACGATCTCCTCAAGAGTCAAGAATCAAGAGTGTCTTATTGCCACATGTCCTAGACAGAACAATTACATTCTTACTTGCAGCAGCACAACAGAAAATGTAAACATAGTATTCTGTAAACAATGTAATAAAGGAAAAAAAAGTTCAGCCTCTACATACATACATATATATACACACACACATTTTTTTATATATGTGTACACACACGCACGCACACACACACTCATATATATTTATATGTAAGAAAAAAACTGCAGATGCAGGTATAAGTCTGAAGAAGGGTCTCGACCCGAAACGTCACCCATTCCTTCTCTCCCAAGATGCTGCCTGACCCGTTGAGTTACTCCAGCATTTTGTGTCTACCATATATATTTATATACACCAACACACACACACACACACACACACACACACACACACACACACACACACACACACACACACACACACACACACACACACACACACACACACACACACACACACACACACACACACACACACACACACACACACACGCACACACACACACACACACACACACATACACACATGCACACACACATATACACACACGCACATACTTACATACACATAAAAACAAACAATAAAAACAATATTAGTGCAACAAGTCAAAACCAGTGTCCCCAGGTCTATGTAGTTCAGAGCTTATATGGAGGCTGTACTCTTTAATAGCCTGATGGCTGTACGGCAGAAGTCATTCCAGTTTCAGTTTAGTTTATTGTCACATCAACCGAGGTACAGTGAAAAGCTTTTGTTGCGTGCTATCCTGAACCTGGACATTACAGTCTTCTTTCCAATAGCAGGAGTGAAATGAGAGTGTGGCCAGAGTGGCGTGGGTCTCTAATGATGTTCTTTGAGGAAGCATCTTCTTCAATGGAAGTAAGAGTAGGAGGAGATGTGAAACAGTTTGCTAACTCATTTTCACCCTTTTGGCAGTATTGCACAAATTCCAGTCCACCCTATGATCTTTCGGAATGCATTTCTAATTTCATAACAGGTAAAGACTGAAATCAAATCTCGCCAACCCCCATCTATTTGAAGGTAACCTGAAAGATAACCACTCTGTTCGTTGAGAGGCAAGCGTGATTGCCAACAGAGCTCTGCATTAATCACTGAAGTAAACATGGTGCTGTCAGTCATTGTCACCACAGATATATCACCAGTCATCCAGGCAACACAACCAATGACCATCTGCTCACAATGAGTGGACTCCCCCAGTGTAGCACATATGATCCATCCGGTATTGGTTTAGTTTCCTTAATGCCTACATGTTGATATATACATATATATACACATATATATATATATATATATATATATATATGTCTGAAGATGGGTCTCGAACCGAAACGTCACCCATTCCTTCTCTCCCGAGATGCTGCCTGACCTGCTGAGTTACTCCAACATTTTGTGAATAAATACCTTCGATTTGTACCAGCATCTGCAGTTATCTTCTTATACTATATATAAGAAAACACACACACACACACACACACACACACACACACACACACACACACACACACACACACACACACACACACACACACACACACACACACACACACACACACACACACACACACACACACACATGTATGCAGGAACTTTTTAACTTATTTGAGATTCCTACTATTCCTTGTTTTTAGTGTTTTCTTTATATGATGATTTACTGTATATATATATATCTAATATTTCATCTATCTCAAGTCAAGTCAAGTCAAGTCAAATTTATTTGTCACATACACATACACGATGTGCAGTGAAATGAAAGTGGCAATGCCTGCGGGTTGTGCACAAAAAGAATTACAGTTACAGCATATAAATAAAGTTAATAAGTTACTATTAGTGTCGACAAAAATTTAGTCTCTGGGGTTATAAAAGTTGACAGTCCTGATGGCCTGTGGGAAGAAGCTCCGTCTCATCCTCTCCGTTTTCACAGCGTGACAGCGGAGGCGTTTGCCTGATCGTAGCATCTGGAACAGTCCGTTACTGGCGTGGCAGGGGTCCCTCATGATCTTGCTTGCTCTGGATCTGCACCTCCTGATGTATAGGTCCTGCAGGGGGACGAGTGTAGTTCCCATGGTGCGTTCTGCCAAACGCACTACTCTCTGCAGGGCCATCCTGTCCTGGGTAGAGCTGTTCCCAAACCAGACTGTAATGTTGCCGGACAGGATGCTCTCTACAGCCCCAGAGTAGAAGCAATGAAGGATCCTCAGAGACACTCTGAATTTCCTCAGTTGTCTAAGGTGGTAAAGGCGCTGCTTAGCCTTACCCACCAGTGCGGCAATGTGCATTGCCCACGTCAGATCCTCTGCGATGCGGACTCCCAAGTATTTAAAACTGCTCACCCTATCCACAATCGACCCATTTATCTCCAGTGGCGTGTACGTCCTTGGATGTTTAGCCCTTCTGAAGTCCACAATCAGCTCCTTTGTTTTAGTGACATTCAAGAGGAGGCTATTGTCCTGACACCAGAGTGCCAGATCAGCCACCTCCTCCCGGTAGGCCTTCACATCGTTGTTGGAGATCCGGCCCACCACCACAGTGTCATCAGCAAACTTGATGATGGAGTTTGAGCTGAACCTGGCCCCACAGTCATGTGTGTACAGGGAGTACAGTAGGGGGCTAAGGACGCAGCCCTGGGGGGATCCTATGTTCAGGGTGAGGGAGCTAGATGTGTGTTCCCCCATCTTGACCACTTGGGGCCTGGCAGTGAGAAAGTCCATGACCCAGGCACACAGAGGGGTGCTAAGCCCCAGTTCCAGCAGCTTCTCAACCAGTCTGCTGGGGACTATTGTGTTGAATGCTGAACTAAAGTCAATGAACAGCATCCTCACATAGCCCCCCCCTGGCTGTCCAGATGAGAGAGAGCGGTGTGTAGAACCTGGGAGACCGCATCATCCGTGGATGTGTTCGGACGGTATGCGAACTGTAGTGGGTCCATGTTGCGAGGAAGGAGGGCGCAGATGTGCTTCTTGACTAGCCTCTCAAAGCATTTCATGACAACTGAGGTGAGGGCCACCGGTTGGTAGTCATTTAAACACGCTGGAGAGGCATTCTTTGGCACCGGTACAATGATGGATCTTTTGAAGCATGCAGGGACCACGGACCATGGACCACTCAGCTTATGGATGAAGGTTGAAATTGGACAAAATATGTCCAATTTAATGTATGTGTGACTTCCGTTTGAAGAAATGGCACTGTTGCCAAGTCAATGTTGATACTGCTGGGCTGCAAGCTACCCAGGCGAAATATGGCAGAACCAAACGCAGGCTCGGCGATCGCTTCGCTCAACACCTTCGCTCAGTCTGCCTTAACCAACCTGATCTCCCGGTGGCTGAGCACTTCAACTCCCCCTCCCACTCCCAGTCTGACCTTTCTGTCATGGGCCTCCTCCAGTGCCATAGTGAGGCTCACCGGAAATTGGAGGAACAGCACCTCATATTTCACCTGGGCAGCTTGCAGCCCAGCGGTATGAACTTTGACTTCTCCAACTTTAGATAGTTCCTCTGTCCCTCTCTTCCCCTCCCCCTTCCTAGATCTCCCTCTATCTTCCTGTCTCCACCTATATCCTTCCTTTGTCCCGCCCCCTGACATCAGTCTGAAGAAGGGTCACGACCCGAAACGTCACCCATTCCTTCTCTCCTGAGATGCTGCCTGACCTGCTGAGTTACTCCAGCATTTTGTGAATAAATACCTTCGAAAAAGAGCCTTGATCAGAAACGTCACCTCTTCATTTTCTCCAGAGATGCTGCCTGATCCATGGAGTTACTCCACCATTTTTTGTCTATCTTCGGTGTAACCAGCACCCGCAGTTCCTTCCGGTATACGGATGTCTAACTAGTCCTCTGATGCATTCTCAACTTTGTACCACTGTTGGAAGATACCATCAGCTGTGCGGTCCGAAGCTCTGGAAGAAACTTCTTCAATCCATTTGCCAGCCACTTCCTTTTCTTTCTTCAGAGCATTGCTTAAAAGCTACCTCTTAAGTAGAGTTTGCGATCATCTGTCCTAATGATTCCTTTTAGTTCTGGTTTGGTACCAATTTTTCTCTGTTTATGGTCTTATGAATCTCCTTATCATGTTTAGTGATTTTCATATAAGTGTAAGTGTTGTATTTTTAGCTTATGAAAATCACTAAACATGCTGGAGTAAATCAACGGGACAGGCAGCATCTCTGGAGAGAGGAATGGGGGGCGTTTTGCGTCGAGACCCTTCTTCAGACAAAGAGTCAGGGGATGGGGAGATACAGAGATAAGGAAGTGTAAGGTGTGAGAACGAGATATCAAAGGGGCTCGATTCAAGGTAAATGTAGCTAGGAGAAGGTAACAACAAAGCAAACAGAGATAAAATGTAATCAGGGGACAGTCAGATTGGTCGGAGAACTGGGAAGGAGAGGGATGGAGAGAGAGGGAAAGCAAGGATTACTTGAAGTTAGAGAAGTCAATGTTCATATCGTTGGGGTGTAAGCTGCCCAAGTGAAATTTGAGGTGCTGTTCCTCTAATTTGGGACAGGTGTTGCATCTCCTGCGGTTGCAGGGGAAAGTACCTGGGGAGAGGGTGATTTGGGTGGGAAGGAACAAGTTAACCAGGGAGTTGCAGAGAGAACGGTCTCTGCTGAAAGCAGAAAGGGGTGGAGATGGGAAGATGTGAATAGTGGTGGGATCCTGTTGGAGGTGGCAAAGATGTCGGAGGATTATGTGCGATATGCGACGGCTAATGGGGTGAAAGGTGAGGACGAGGGGGACTGTCCCTGTTACGACTGGGGGGAGGGGGTGCAAACAGTTCACTGGGATATCCTGCCAGTATGAAAGAGCTCTGCATTAACACGTTTCTCCTTTCTTCTGTTTACTATATTTGAGTCACCACGGTAAGATTTATCATCGGTTACTGGAGAAGAAAAGGACAGTAACATACATATTTTCAAAGATATTAAATAATATTTTCTACAAAATACAGCAAATAAAAAGTTAAATTTGGCTGAGTTATTTAAAATACAAATACAATATTCGACTATAAAATACAATTTATGCCTATTAGAAAGTAACAATGTTAACTTTGTTAATAAAATTTGTTGATAAAGCTCATATTGATGCTTTGCTTAAAGTGGAAACGATTGGTGTGTGATTAGAGACACAAAAAGGAGGAGTTACTCAACGGATCAGGCAGCTTCTCTGGAGAAAAGGAATAGGTGACGTTTCAGGTTGAGACCCTTCTTCAGACCGAGAAAGGAATAGGTGACGTTTCGGGTCGAAACCCTTCTCCAGACTGAGATAAGGCACTGAGGCAGAGAAACAGAGAGACCGAGAGAACTGAATCTGCAGTTCCTTCCCACAAATGTGTGTGAATATATCCATAATAACAGCACCCCTGGCCTTGTAACAGGACGAGGGGGACTGTCCCTGTTACGACTGGGGGAAGGGGGTGCAAACAGTTCATTGGTTCTAAATCACATTGGGATATCCTGCCAGTATGAAAGAGCTCTGCATTAACACGTTTCTCCTTTCTTCTGTTTACTGTATTTGAATCACCACGGTAAGATTTATCATCGGTTACTGGAGAAGAAAAGGACAGTAACATACATATTTTCAAAGATATTAAATAATATTTTCTACAAAATACAGCAAATAAAAAGTTAAATTTGGCTGAAGTTGCTCAAATTATTTAAAATACAAATACAATATTCGACTATAAAATACAATTTATGCCTATTAGAAAATAACAATGTTAACTTTGTTAATAAAATTTGTTGATACCCTTCTTCAGACCGAGAAAGGAATAGGTGACGTTTCGGGTCGAAACCCTTCTTCAGACTGAGATAAGGCACTGAGGCAGAGAGACCGAGAGACCGAGAGAACTGAATCTGCAGTTCCTTCCCACAAATGTGTGTGAATATATCCATAATAACAGCTCCCCTGGCCTTGTAGCAGTGAACGTTGTATTTCATCATTTTCTATTTTAAAACACAAAAGCTCCAAGCATGTCATTTATGTGCGTGTTGTTTAGATGTTAATGTAACACTATAGGGAGCAGTATGAAATGAAGTCAACTTAAATTCCCAGGGCAGAATGTAATCTCCAAAAGTAAACCACTTGTAGGTGGGTGGTGGGTGTGGACATTGCATGCTGCACTTTAAAGCGAAGGAAATGTTTGTAAAGTTAATTACAAAGATGTTCTCAGCTGATAAAATAAGCTGCAGATCTATGTTTTATCACTCGTCTCCAAGCTTACTTTTAAAACATTTCCCTCATTCCTCGGAAACACGACAAGGACCTCTGCAGATTTATTGAACTGCCTTATTCTCCTGCCCAGGCAGGGACTATGGATCCTACTGCCTTTTTTTCATTCCAAGGAGAATGAGCTGCAGCTTATATACTGGACTTCAAGCAGCAACAACGGTAAACAAGATATAACATAGAACATAGAAACATGGAAAATAGATGCAGGAATAGGCCATTCGGCCCTTCGACTCCAGCACTGCCATTCAATATGGGATCATCTGAAATGATGATCCTGCTTTTTCCCCCATATCGCTTGATGCCTTTGGCCCCAAGAGCCAAATCTAACTCCCTCTTGAAAACATCCAGTGAATTGGCCTCCACCGCCTTCTGTGGCAGAGAATTCCACAGATTCACAACTCTCTGGGTGAAGACGTTTTTCCTCGTCTCAGTCCTAAATGACCTACCCCTTATTCTTAAACTGTGACCACTGGTTCTGGACTCCCCCAACATCGGAAACATTTTTCCCCGCATCTATCCTGTCCAATCTTTTAAGAATTTGATATGTTCCTACAAGGTTAACAATCAAAATAGTTTTGAGACTTTTATTTTGATACAACAGCATGGCAAAGACAGTAGTGCATTCATACGGCCAATCCAAGCTCCCCATGTTGCAGGACAGCACTGTAGTTTATGACAATGTTGGCACTACAACGTTTAGCCATTGGGCTCAAACAGGGCCTGTCATTGCCCAGGAACATCGTCCTCTTCATCTCCCGCACATCCTTCATGCTGCTCTGTTTCCGTTTCTGTTTTTTGCTGCACAACCGCCAACAGCTGGGCTGTCTCGTCCAGGTTTCGCTCGCGTGGGTACCGGTTGCAAAAAGGTCATTTAGATTTTTTTGTGGGCAAGTTTGGTGAGATGATCCATGTCCAAGCTGTCGGGTTGTGACTTGAAGAGTGACAAGATTGGTGCACATCTCTTGGTGTCAGGAAGGATGTTCCACTCTGGGGTAGTCCATGGATATGGTGACTGTAGGTAGCTATTTTTGTAGGTAGCTCCTTAAACTAATCTCGTTGACCAAGGTCTGAAGAGGGTTCTCCACCCGGTGGGGGGGGGGGGGGGGGGGGGGGGGGGGGTGCAAGGAATTGTAGGTAAAAGTTACTATGTTTCTTCATGGGAAATATTATTAACCATTAAAAACAAAAATGAATTTTGGTTTCAATTTCAGTTTCTCGTTTCAGTTTCAGTTTATTGTCACGCGTACTGAGGTACAGTGAAAAGCTTTTTTTTGTTGCGTGCTATCCAGTCAGCAGAAAGACAATACACGATTACAATCGAGCCATTTACAGTGGAAAGATACATGACAAAAGAATGACGTTTAGAGCGAGGTAAAACCAGTAAAATCTGATTAAAGATAGTCCGAGGGTCACCAATTAGGTAGATGGTAGTTCGTGACTGCGCTCTAGTTGGTAGGATGATTCAGTTGCCTGATAACAGCTTGGAAGAAACTGTCCCTGAATCTGGAGGTGTGCAGGGAGGAACTGCAGATGTTGGTTTAAACTGAAGATAGACACAAAACGCTGGGGTACCTCAGCGGGTCAGACAGCATCTCTGGAGAAAAGGAATAGGTGACGTTTCAGGTTGAGACCTTTCTTCAGACCCTTCTTCAGTTGTGCGTTTTCACACTTCTATGCCTTTTGTTCTGACCTCTTGGTATCTATATTAAGGGAATGGCATCCAATATTTTATTTTACCATTGATTGAGGTGGAGCATTCACCAAAAGCAAAGATCTGCTCCATGAAGTTTATAACACGCCTTCAATTTTAAAGTCTCAGGAGTGACTCTGGCAAACGTACTGCTTTCTACTGCCAGTAATTAGCTCCAGATCTATCTGCTCCACTGACGCAGGAAGCTGGGCATCAGATAGTCAGAGGGAGGTAACATGATGCAGGGAGAGCATGATTCACATTCTAGGTCAACACGTCACGCCAGCACCAGAAGGAAAGAACTAATCTGGTGAAAAAGCTCGATGAGCTTTTAAAACCATCAGCAGCGCAAGCACAAAGTTTGAAATATGTAACTGAGACTGCTGCCAAAATTTGGAAAGTTGGGATAGATACAAAATGCTGGAGTAACTCAGCAGGACTCTGGAGAGAAGGAATGGGTGACGTTTCGGGTTGAGACCCTTCCTCAGACTGGTCTGACTCTTGGCCTGAAACGTCACCCATACCTTCTCTCCAGAGATGCTGCCCGTCCCGCTGAGTTACTCCAGCATTTTGTGTCAATCGTCAGTATAAACCAGCATCTGCAGTTCCTTCTTACACATTTGGAAAGTTGGGTACAGATTTTATTCATGTTTATTTATAAAGATACAAAGTAGGAACTGGCCCTTCGGCCCACTGAATCCACATCGACCATCCTGTACACCTGTTTCTCTGTGATCCCATTTTTGCACTTACACCCTACGCACTAGGGTCAATTTGGAGAGGCCAATGAACCGACAAACCCTGCATGTCTTTGGGTTGCGAGAGGAAGCCAAAGCACCTGGAGGAAATACACACGTTTGGGCAGCACAGAGGTGCAGCGGTAGAGTTGCTGCCTTACAGCGAATGCAGCGCCGGAGACCCGGGTTCGACCCCGACTAAGGGTGCTGCCTGTACGGAGTTTATACGTTCTCCCCGTGACCTGCGTGGCTTTTCTCCGAGATCTTCGGTTTCTTCCCACACTCCAAAGAAGTACAGGTTTGTAGATTAATTGGCTTGGCAAATGTAAAACTTGTGTCCCAAGTGGGTGTGGGATAGTGTTAATGAGCGGGGATCGCTGGTTGGCGCAGACCCGGTGGGCCGAAAGGGCCTGCTTCCGCGCTATTTCTCTAGACTAAACGTTCACAGGGAAAGCGTGCAAACTCCTTACGGACAGCATCTGAGGTCAGGGTCGTGCCCGGGTCTCTGATGCTGTGGTGCAGCACCTTTGCCAACTGTGCAGCAGTGCCACCTCACCTCTTAACCTTAACATTCGTTTAGGTACCCACACAACTTGCAGTTCGTCTAGGATGTTTGATTTAGACCCAAGGATGGTGTGCCTGGTTGGAACAGCTGTGCTGGCATGGTGATTGAATGGGATTAGGAATGATAGGATGAAGGACTCTACCATCTTAGACCTTCATATAGACTTAGTGATGATTCCCTGTTGCAAGAGGCTCCAATAATGAATGTGTGAGATATCAAAGGAGGTTTGGGCTGCATGATTAGGGAACTTGCTGAGGACAGAAGGCAGAGGGTGGAAGTGGATGAAATGCTGGCATTAAATGGATTGAAGGATGTTAATAGTGTTGCATCTACAGTCGTGTTTCACACTCAGTCCGCCCAGGCCAACGCGATCTCCTGGTTGCCAACCATTTCAACTCACTTTCCCATTCCCATGCTGACCATTTCGCTTGCAAAACTTACAACCCAACGTTGTGAGCATTGAATTCTCAAATTTTAAGTAGCTTCTACTCCTTCACCCTTGCCCCTTCCGTTGCTTTACCAGTTCCACAATTCTCCACATTGTATCCCTTTTGAGTTCAATAGACAATAGACAATGGACAATAGGTGCAGGAGTAGGCCATTCAGCCCTTCGAGCCAGCACCGCCATTCAATGCGATCATGGCTGATCACTGTCAATCAGTACCCCGTTCCTGCCTTTTCCCCATACCCCCTCACTCCACTATCCTTAAGAGCTCTATCCAGCTCTCTCTTGAAAGCATCCAACGAACTGGCCTCCACTGCCTTCTGAGGCAGAGAATTCCACACCTTCACCACTCTCTGACTGAAAAAGTTCTTCCTCATCTCCGTTCTAAATGGCCTACCCCTTATTCTTAAACTGTGGCCCCTTGTTCTGGACTCCCCCAACATTGGGAACATGTTTCCTGCCTCTAATGTGTCACACCTTCCCTAGCCAGCAATGGGCCCACCAGGTCACCAACCCGCCCCTGAGGCCACTTGAGGTTGGACCTGAGTGGTCCTGGTCTCTACTCGCCTCCAGCTCTTCACCACCCCCTATCCCACCCCCTACTTTCAGTCTGGACAAGGGTCGCAACCCAAAACGTCACCCATCCTTTTTCTCCAGAAGTGCTGCGTGACCCGTTGAGTTGCTCCAGCACTTTGTGTCTATCTTTGTTATAAATCAGCATCCGCAGTTCCTTGTTTCTGCACTTTCTCCAGTACCTGTCAGCCAAACAAACCTATAAATCCTGTTGAGTTAGATTTAACTCTTGAGGGCTAACGGAATCAAGGGATATGGGGAGAAAGCAGGAACGGGGTACTGATTTTAGATGATCAGCCATGATCATATTGAATGGCGGTGCTGGCTCGAAGTGCTGAATGGCCTACTCCTGCACCTATTTTCTATGTTTCTGTGATTCTATATTTCTATGTAAAGCACTGCTTTACCTATATGTGGAAAAAGAAGCTGCAGTGTGTCCTTCCATTTCCAAACACGACCGTGGGTGAAGAAGCACGAGGGGGATAAGAACTTTCTTTTTACCTTCCATCACAGTGTGGAGGTGCCTGGGGGAGAGTCACTGTGATGGATGTTTGTGTTGAATTATGTACTTGTGTGTTTTTGTTGCTTTTTTTTCATATTGTTGTGACTGCATGGTAAGTGAATTTCGTTCAAACCTGTTTTGAATGACAAATAAGGAAATTCAAGTTTAATGGAAAAATATTTAGTAGGTGCCGCTCACTACTTGCACAGGACTCACTCACCCCAATCTCTTCCCCATTATGGCCGATCTTCATCTTTGTCCTCTCTCAGGGTCTAGGGCAAGCACCGTGACATGATCTTCTTGCGATTGTGGACTGCATTTGCCTCTGGCAAGTCAACTCAAGCCAATTTCTCACGTAACTGCAGTTCTTATTTTTTTGCTCTGGTGCTCTCCAACTTAGTCGATGTGGTGAATTATTCTCCGAAATACATCTGCCACAGGGCGTTCACTTAAAAATCCATTAACTTCTAGCAACGAGTCGAAGGGAAGTTTTGTTAATGCCTCATTGTCTGCCACTCCGTCATCTACATTCTTGATTAACATTGGAGCTTTCCAAGGACTCAAGGCCTCGGAGAACTGAGACTGGTGAGACTTGGAGTTGCCTGAATTTCTTAAAGATAAATCAAGTGTCAAGGATCAAGAGTGTTTGATTGTCATATGCACCGAGATCAGAACAATGAAATTCTCACCTCCAGCAACATAACAGGTCTGTAAACACAATACACAGTAATATATAATGAATAAAAATAATCAATAAATTAATAATCCAATAATAATGCAAAAATCCCTAAAGCCAGTCCATTGTTCATACACGTTAATATTGTCTGGTTTTCAAGAGCCTGATATTTGTTTGATCAAAGCAATTCTTGAACCTGGTGTTCATGGTCATCAGGCTCTTGTACCTTCTTCTCAATAGTAGGAGTGAAATGAGAGTGTGGCCAAGGTGGCGTAGGTCTTTGATGATACTGGCTGGCTGTGGCCAAGGTGGCGTGGGTATTTGATGATACTGGCTGGCTGTGGCCAAGGTGGCGTGGGTCTTTGATGATACTGGCTGGCTGTGGCCAAGGTGGCGTGGGTCTTTGATGATACTGGCTGGCTGTGGCCAAGGTGGCGTGGGTCTTTGATGATACTGGCTGGCTGTGGCCAAGGTGGCGTGGGTCTTTGATGATACTGGCTGTCACTCTGAGGCAGCTCCTCCCATAGATCCCAATTGATGCTCAAAGCAGATAGAAAGACTGATCACAAGTCATCTGCAAATGCAGCAGTAGTCATCAACCACGAGAGAAAGGTTTCCCTCCTTTATTTTGGCTCATCAGGAATTCAAAGTAATTCCTCATTCTGTTTTTGCTATGTCCAAGCTGTTTCAGGTTGATTGTGCTGTTCTATGATATCATCAGAGCTATGGGCTAAATCAATACATGGAGGTAGTTGAGGCAGGGACTGTAACAACATTCAAACAGGTACATCAATAGAAAAGGTTTAGAGGGACATGGGCCATTAACAGAGGGTGGGACTGGTATAAATGGGACATCTTGGTCAGCATGGCCAAGTTGGGCTGAATGGCCTGTTTCCATGCCAACTCTACTTCAACTCATTGCCAGCTATTTATTATCTTGCAGAAATTGAAGGCTCACTCATGAAGAAAACCACATGAAACACTCTCCACTCGACCTTTTGTACTTGTGTTGGACTTGATTGTAATCATGTTTAGCATTATCTGATCTGACTAGAAAGCACACAAACAAAAACTTTTCACTGCACCTCGGTACACGTTACAATGATAAACCTAAACCTAAACCTAAACCTAAACCACATGGCATATAGCAGACATGCCCAATGACTGAATGGCAATAAAGAGTGAAATATGATCTTTCATTTCATTATATGGTTAAGCATTCTTGTTTTAAAAAATAACAATTTTGATTTATGCCTTAATCTCCCGTAGAGTTTTGGAGCAATCATGTTTAAAGTCACACAAGAGGAGCCTCGATTACAGTCGGCAGTTTGCTGGATAGGGGCTGGACCATCACTGGGTTAATGCAGCCTGTGAATCAGATACTCAGACTGCAGTGGCACCAGCTCACCTGCTGATCACATTATAAGTGAGTAATGATGGCCAGGGAAAATAAGGAGCAGTCCGTGTCAAACGAAACAAATGCCGAACTGCAGGGCATGGAACATTGGCAATTACCTGCAGCAGAATTAAATGTGTGATGCATTCATAACGAGAGGATTTCAGTATGGGAGTAAAGAGGTTCTTCTGCAGTTGTATAGGGCCCTGGTAAGACCACATCTGGAGTATTGTGTACAGCTTTGGTCTCCTAATTTGAGGAAGGACATCCTTGTAATTGAGGCAGTGCAGCGTAGGTTCACGAGATTAATCCCTGGGATGGAGGGACTGTCATATGAGGTAAGATTGGAAAGACTGGGCTTGTATTCACTGGAGTTTAGAAGGATAAGAGGGGATCTAAAAGAGACGTATAAAATTATAAAAGGACTGGACAAGCTAGATGCAGGAAAAATGTTCCCAATGTTGGGGGAGTCCAGAACCAGGGGACACAGTCGAAGAATAAAGGAGAGGCCATTTAAAACTGAGGTGAGAAGGAACTTTTCACCCAGAGAATTGTGAATTTGTGGAATTCTCTGCCACAGAGGGCAGTGGAGCCCAATCACTCGATGAATTTAAGAGAGAGTTAGATAAAGCTCTAGGGTCTAGTGGAATCAAGGGATGTGGGGAGAAGTTGGGCTCAGGTTACTGATTGTGGATGATCAGTCATGATCACAATGAATGGCGGTGCTGGCTCAAAGGGCCGAATGGAGTCCTCCTGCACCTATTTTCTATGTTTCTATGTTTCTATGTCTGGGCGCACTGCGTGATGTTGTAGAAAGAGAGCACATTTTGGTTAGCAGCATTCCAGTAAGGTTGAACTAATTCCATGTGCTGGCAATGCATTTAAGGTGTAGGAAGGAACCAAAGATAATAGAGCAGAGCAAGATAGACCACTCGACCCTAAAAACCGTAGTATGTCATGGCGCCATTTTAGTAGGCAGAAACTTGCAGAAACATTTAAAAAGAAAAATAACAAAAATCTGTGAATTGATAGATGAGATATATTCTGTTCCCCCAAAACACTGCTTACACTGCGAGAGGCATAGCGAACGGCGGGTTTTGCTTACTAAAATGGCGGACGTCCCGCTCCTTTGCGTACTACTCTTCAGTATACGTGATTTCAACGGAATGGTTCATCTTGCTCCTCCAGTATCTTTGGAAGGAACTGCAGATGCTGGTTTACACCGAAGATAGACACAAAATGCTGGAGTAACTCAGCAGGACAGGCAGCATCTCATGAGAGAAGGAATGGGTGACGTTTTGGGTCGAGACCCTTCTTCAGATTGAGAGTCAGAGTCAGGGGGGAGGGAGACACAGAGATATGGATGGGTAAGGTGTGAAAACGCAGATCAAAGGGGCCGATGCTCAAGGAAAATGGAGAATGGTTCATTGTTAACTGAAGGGAAGACGACAATGAGGCATAAAATCAGTAAAATTGAATCAGGGGGTCAGTGAGACTCGGATGGAGGATGGATGGAGATAGAGGGAAAGCAAGGGTTAATGGGCAGCTGATTGCAAACATCTTCGCTGGGTTTCAAGAGAACCTGGGGGCAAAAAGGTTGAGGAGGGAGGAGATTTTTGCAAAACATGAGGGCAGGTGTTGACCCCGTAGGTTGTTACTGTCTCCTAATACCTGAGGGAATTGTATGAGGGTCCTTGGACTCCAGTGTCCTAATTCATAGACAGAGTCATAGAGTCCTACAGCGTGGAAACAGGCCCTTCGGCCCAACTTTCCCACGCCAGCCAACATGTCCCATCTACACAAGTCCCACCTGCCTGTGTTTGAACATGTCCCTCTAAACCTGTCCTATCCATGTATCTGCCTAAATGTTTCTTAAATGTTGCGATAGTAACTGGCTCAACCAGCTCGTTCCACACACCCACCACTTTTGAGTGAAAAAGTTACCCCTCAGGCTCCCATTAAATCTTGCCCCCCTCACCTTAAACCTGGTTCTCGATTCCCCTACTCTGGAGTTTAGCAAAAGACTCTATGCATTTAATTTTCCTCTTGTCCTTGCAGTTAAGTGATCAGCGTGGCCTCCTTTGAGATGTATCTCTCTGCTGATCTGCTTTGTGTTTTGTAACACGTGGTTCTGTAGGAATAGACTGTGGTTGGCTTATGGGTTCTTGCTGGATCTACTCCTAATCCTGTTCCTCCAGCTTCAATCCTTCTTGATCCCCATCCAAGGATGTCACAGCAGCGCACCTGGTAGAGATGCTATCTCGCGGCACCGGAGGCCTAGGTTCGTCGCTGACCTCGGGTGCAGTCTGTAGGGAATTTGCACATTCGCCCCGTGACCGCATGGGTTTCCTCAGGGTGCTCCAGTTTCCTCCCACACCCCAAAGACATGCTGGGTTTTGTAGTTTAATTGGCCCCTGAAAATTGCTCTGAGCGTGTTGGGAGTGGATGCGAAAGTGTGATAACATAGAACTAGTGTAAAAAAGGTAATCAATTATTGGCATGGACTCAATAGACAATAGACAATAGACAATAGGTGCAGGAGGAGGCCATTCGGCCCTTCGAGCCAGCACCGCCATTCAATGTGATCATGGCTGATCATTCTCAATCAGTACCCCGTTGCTGCCTTCTCCCCATACCCCTTGACTCCGCTATCCTTAAGAGCTCTATCTAGCTCTCTCTTGAATGCATTCAGAGAATTGGCCTCCACTGCCTTCTGAGGCAGAGAATTCCACAGATTCACAACTCTCTGACTGAAAAAGTTTTTTCTCATCTCCGTTCTAAATGGCCTACCCCTTATTCTTAAACTGTGGCCCCTTGTTCTGGACTCCCCCAACATTGGGAACATGTTTCCTGCCTCTAACGTGTCCAACCCCTTAATAATCTTATACGTTTCGATAAGATCTCCTCTCATGTCTCGGTGGCCAGAAGGGCTTGTTTCTCCTGCTGTGTATCTACATGAAAGTAAAGATTCAGCATAGCAAACATGGTCACAGCCTTGATACGATGGCACATTGAATTAAAGACACTCTTTTATCTTGGGCCTTTCTGAAAACTTGCCTTACAGCCAAAGATTTTAGTAGGCAATGGCAATAGACTTTATAACTAAAATGGAAAAAAATCTGAATATTTATCTTTCAAACAGTGAAGATATTTCTCAGTTCAGTTTAGTTTATTGTCACATGTACTGAGATACAGTGAAAAACTTTTGTTGCGTGCTAGCCAGTCAGTGGAAAGACAATACATGGTCACCATCGAGCCATTTACAGTGTGTAGATACAGGATAAGGGAATAACGTTCAGTGAAATATTGCTGACGGAATAGAGATTTAAGAGTGTGGAGCGATAGTAAGATGTGATTGTAGATGAGCTTCTGTGGCTAGCACACAAATACTCGCCTGGGTTGGGCGCCATCTTAACGTTTTTGATATTACTTGTATATCACTCGGGCATTATCTCTCCTCTCAGAATGAGATGACTCCAAGCAGCCAAATGTTTACAATAAACCCTTGCCTTGAAATTCATTCCTGCTCAGTAGCCAGAAATGAATTATATTGTGGTGTCCTTGCTTTGAACTCTGCCTCTGTAATTTATTCCATTTCATGTCTCCATTTAAATGCATTTGGTGGGGATGAATTTCTGGGCACGTGCCCTGTAAATCTTCCTGTCCTTTATTCTGTCATTTTATTTCTGAACAAATATTGTACAGTTCTGTCCATAACTCAGCCAGTTTACCCGTTGAGTAACTGGTCTCTCTAAGTCAGGAAGTCTCTGGCTTCCACTTCTGGTCTCTATCAAGGTGTCACCATTCTTTTAGTTTACGTTTTAGTTTTAGATATACAGCGCGGAAACAGGCCCTTCGACCCACTGAGTCCGCACCGACCAACGATCCCCGCACATTAACACTATCCTACACATACAGAAACATAGAAACATACAAAAATAGGTGCAGGAGTAGGCCATTCGGCCCTTCGAGCCAGCACATTCAATATGATCATGGCTGATCGTCTAAACTCAGTATCCCATTCCTGCTTTTTCCCCATATCCCTTGATTTCTTTAGCCCTAGGAGCTAAATCTAACTCCCTCTTGAAAACATCCAGTGAATTGGCCTCCACTGCCTTCTGCGGAAGAGAATTCCACAAATTCACAACACTCTAGGCGAAGAAGATTTTGCTCATCTCAGTCCTAAATGGCCTACACCTTATTTTTAATCTGTGAACCCTTGGTTCTGGACTCCCCCAACATCGGGAACATTTTTCCTGCATCTGGCCTGTCCAATGCATTAAGAATTTTATATGTTTCAGTAAGATCCAAGTCAAGTCAAGTTTATTTGTCACATACACATAAATGCGCAGTGAAATGAAAGATTACCCACAGTCCAACAACAAGAGCAATAAAAATAAGCAATAACACACACAATCAAACAAAAACTCCAGTCACCTCCTCACTGTGATGGAAGGCCAGAATGTCTTTCATCCTTCTCATCTCATCCTTCTAAATTCCAATGAATACAAGCCCAGTTGACCCATTCTCTCATCATATGTCAGTCCCGCCAGCCCAGGAATTAACCTGGTGAACCTACGCTGCATTCCCTCAACAGCAATAATGTCCTTCCTCAAATTAGGAGACCAAAACTGCACACAATACTCCAGTTGCGGTCTCACCAGGGCCCTGTACAACTGCAGTAGGACCTCCTTGCTCCTAAACTCAAATCCTCGCGCAATAAAAGCCAACATGCCATTGGCTTTCTTCACTGCCTGCTGTACCTGCATGCTTACTTTCAGTGACTGATGTACAAGGACCCCCAGGTCTCGTTGCACCTCTCCTTTTCCTAATCTGACACCATTCAGATAATAATCTGCCTTCCTGTTCTTGCCACCAAAGTGGATAACCTCACATTTATCCACATTATACTGCATCTGCCATGCATCTGCCCACTTACACAACCAATCCAAGTCACCCTGTAGCCTCAGAGCGTCCTCATCCTGACTAAGGGTGCTGCCTGTACGGAGTTTGTACGTTGCCCCCGTGACCACGTGGGTTTTTTCCGAGATCTTTGGTTTCCTCCCACACTCCAAAGACGTACAGGTCTGTTGGTTAATTGGCTTGGTATAAACGTAAGTCTTCGCTAGAGTGTGTAGGATGGCGTTAATGTGTGGAGATCGTTGGTCGGCACGGACGCGGTGGGCCGAAGGGCCTGTTTCCGCGCTGTATATCTAAACTAAACTAGGTAAACTGTAAACAACATAATAAAGCAGGAAAAAAAGTTCAGTGTGTGTATTCCCGTTTGCAGTTAGGAAATCCAACCGGTTTTGGCTGTCAGTCTGGGTTTACAGCTCTGATAAAGTTTGCAATGGACTGGGTAGGAATACTCACAATGTTTGCAATGATTCAAGGAAATTGTCGCATTTATACCGGTGACAATATCCATAAAATGAGCCTAAAAAAAAAAGCAAATGCATTAAAATGAGTAGTGTGATATTGTAAATATCTCCAGAACTATGAGTAAATGAATAACCCATGACTGACAAAGTCCTCAGTAAATCATGGTGAGTCTCACAAGTGGTGCCATTTGTCATGCTCGAGCTGCTAATCATCAAGTGTTCTATTTATAACAACACATTTTAAATCTAATTTTAATTCATTTATGTTTTGATAACGTTGAAAGATTCACGATATGAGAAAAAAAGATCCCTGCTGTTCCAAGCCAGATGCTGTGAAACGTCCACTTATTTTAGAACAGCTAATAAATCCATCGCAGATTATATCCCCTTTTATCTATTGCATTCTCAAACAGTTTAAACATTTTTCATTAGCTCTGACTGGGACTCGAGGCACTCCCAAGACAAAAGCATTCATTTGTTCCTGAGAAATGTCGTCTCATCGACTCTTCAGATCCCTATTCTGTTCTGCACACATTCAGCAAGACGCCAGACTGGTAATCAAGAGAGTTAGATTTAACTATGAGGGCTAACAGAATCAAAGGGTATGAGGAGAAAGCAGGAACTGGGTACAGATTCTGGATGATCAGCCATGATCATATTGAATGGCGGTGTTGGCCTGAAGGGCCAAATTGCCTACTCCTGCACCTATTTTCTATGTTTCTCTGTATAAATCTGAAAGGCGGGCAAGATCTTGTGTGTGTGTGTGTGAGAAAGAGAGAGAGTGAGAGGCTGGAGTGTGTGTGTGTGTGTGTGGAGAGAGAGAGAGAGAGAGAGAGAGAGAGAGAGAGAGAGAGAGAGAGAGAGAGAGATTGTGTGTATGTATGGGAGAGAGAAAAGACAGAGAGAAAGTGTGTGCACGTGGGAGAGAGAGGGAGAGAGACAGATAAAGTGTGTGTGGGAGAGAGCGAGAGGTGCAGAGAGATACAGTGTATATGCATGTGTGGGAGAGGGAGAGAGAGAGAGCGGGAGTGTGTATGTGGGAGAGAGAGACAGAGAGAGAGAGTGAGAGAGAGAGAGAGAGAGAGAGGGGGGGGGGAGAGAGAGAGAGAGAGAGGGAGTGTGTGTGAGAGAGAGATAAAGAGAGAGAATGTGTGTGTGTGTGTGTGAGAGAGAGAGAGAGAGAGTGTGAGAGAGGGAGTGTGTGTGTGTGGGAGAGAGATACAGAGAGAGAATGTGTGTGTGTGTGGGAGAGAGATGCAGAGAGAGAATGTGTGTGGGAGAGAGAGAGAGCTAGAGAGCGTGAGACAGAGATAAAGACTGCATAAGTCTGTGTGTGGGAGAAAGAGCACGAGGGAGTGTGTGTACATGTGTTTTTGTCAGCCAGCCTATATGTATGTCCACATGCCTGTGTATGCTTTATAAACTGTCTGCTTGTGAGCGTCTGGACTCCAATGATCTCCTTGCCGATTGAATCAGGACCTTGATGTGAAGTTCTGTACGTTATCTGGTGTGCAAGTGCTCTCTCACACCAAGGAAACACGTGCACAGGCATTTTCCACTCTTCAGAATTGGAATGGAAACAAGTCATCCTCAACCCGAACAGACTGCTTGTGACGGAGGAAGAAGCCATTGTGGTCTCTCACTTTTCACCAAAAAGAGCGGATGCCTATCCAACCCACACTATCTTTCCCCCAAAATGGATTCAACCATGCGTAGTCTGAAGAGGGATCTCAAACCGAAACATCACCCATTCCTTCTCTCCAGAGTTGCTACCTGTCCCGCTGAGTTTCTCCAGCATTTTGTGTCTATATGTGTATAAATACCAGATTGCCAGAAGTACTGATTCACTTTTCCACTCACTTTTAATTAAGTGCAAACAACTCATTTACTCAGAGACTTTAATTTCCATTTACTGTGAATAATGAAAATGATGTCATCTAATTGCTGAAATCTATTACCTTAATTCAGTGAAGTCTTGGCCTAACTTCCTTGTGATGAACCCAGAAATCCATAATTTATAGTTTGTTTGAAGCTTAATTTCACCAGGCGTCAAAAGCAAGCTTGAAAGTTCTTTTCTCTTTTTTTAAGTTGCTCTTATTTGTGAAGAACTAAACAGGAGCTGCACTTTAAAAGAAAATTGTAACTGCCAAATAACGTGAATGATCAGGCATGTACTTGCTGAACAAGATAGGTTAGGAATAGTCAAGCAAACTGTGTCCAGGGCCAAATGTACACAGATTAAAAAAATAACCCAGAAGTTATTATTATCGTAGAGTAAATGTCCTTCCCCTGTTTGGGCGCTCATTCAATCACTAGTTCCAGGCTCTGAATAATTTCATACCGTGGAATAGTTGCAAAAGTTAGACACAAACTGCTCGAGTAACTCAACGGGTCAGGCAGCATCTCTCGAGAAAAGGAACAGGAGACATTTCGGGTTGAGACCCTTCTTCAGACTGAGAGTCAGTGGAGAGGGAAACTTGCCAAATGTCTTGCCAAAAAGCAGTAGGCTTAGAAAGCCTTGAAAACAACAACTTGTTTGGCTCGATGACTGTACAACGAAATGTTAACCCCACGGAAGTAAAACTCCCTGATCTGATGGTCTTCATTCAGAGAAAGTGAACATTTAGTTTTGCCTTACCAAAATTCCATCATGTTTATTGACCTTCCTGCCATTGGAGGGATCTACCTATAGGAAGAGATACCTAAAAAAAAGGAGCTAATTTCATCAAAGACTCACACCACCCTGGCCACTCTCATTTTCCTGCTACATTTGGGAAGAAGGTACAGGAGTCAGAGTACCATGACCTCCAGGTTCAGGAGCAGATTCTTCCCATCAACTATCAGGCTCTTCAACCACCCTGACCAATTCTGAACCACAACCCCACCTCATCACAAGCTACTATGGACTTTTGATACGTAGGAGAGAACTGCAGATGTTGGTTTACACTGAAGATAGACACAAAATGCTGGAGTAACTCAACGGAGCAGGCAGCATCTCTGGAGAGAAGGAATGCGTAATGTTTCAGGCCGAGGCCGTTTCCGTTTTCGGGTCTGACGAAGGGTCTAGACCAGAAACGTCACCCATTTCTTCTATCCATGGTCTTTTTATAGGTTGCACTGCGCACTTCAGTTTGCAGTATTATGGTCTGGCCACCTTGCAGAACTGATAATTTATTGTATTATTGTTTATTTGGTTGTTGTTGCATTAATGTGCCCGTAAAGCTGAAGCAAGGAAGAATTTCATATTTCTATTGCCCAGTGCCAACGACAATTAAACACTCTTGCCTCTTGATGAATTCGAAGGGTCCCAACAGATTGGAAAACTACGTCTAAAATAGCTATTCAGAAAAAGCAGGGAACCATAAACGAATGAACCTAATATCCATCATTGGAAAATGGCTGGTTTTCATTATTAAGAAAACAGAAATATATTTCTTAGAAAGTCGTAACGTAGTTGGGTGGAGTCAACATGGCTTTGTGAAAAGTAAGTCATAGTTACAGTGCTTCTGAGGATCCCACCAGCGCAGGAGTCAGTAGTTCGATTTTATTCGGATTTCCTCAGACCTTTTGGGAGGCATGTTGGCGCAGTGGTATAGTTTCTGCCTTACAGCGCTTACAGCGCCGGAGACCCATGCTCGATCCTGACCACGGGTGCTGTCTGCACGGAGTTTATACGTTCTTCCCGTGACCGCGTAGATTTTCTCCGAGAACTTCGGTTTCCTCCCACACTCCAAAGACGTACAGGTTTGTAGGTGAATTTGGTTTGGTACAAGTGTGAATTGTCCCTAGTCTGTGTAGGATAGTGTTAATGTGTGGGGATCGCTGGTCAGTGCGGACTCGGTGGGCCGAAGGGCTTGTTCCCATGCTGCATCTCTAAACTAAGCCAAACAAAATTCACAAGACAAGCATTCATCACCATAGAGGTGTTGAGAGTATTGGCTGACTCATGGAATAATGACTCAGTTTAAGTCAAGTCAAGTCAAGTCAATTTTATTTGTATAGCACATTTAAAAACAACCCACGTTGACCAAAGTGCTGTACATCTGATTAGGTACTAAGGAAAAAAATGAAACATACAGTAGCACGCAAACAGTTCACAGCGCCTCCTCAATGAGCCTCAAACGCTAGGGAGTAGAAATAGGTTTTGAGCCTGGACTTAAAGGAGTCGATGGAGGGGGCAGTTCTGATGGGGAGAGGGATGCTGTTCCACAGTCTAGGAGCTGCAACCGCAAAAGCGCGGTCACCCCTGAGCTTAAGCCTAGACCGCGGGATAGTCAGTAGCCCCAAGTCGGCCGACCTGAGGGACCTGGAGTTAGAGAGGGGGGTTAGAAGATTTTTGATGTAGTGGGGGAATGTCCATTTAGGGCTTTATACGTGAATAAGAGGAGCTTGAAGTTGATTCTGTACCGTACAGGGAGCCAGTGGAGAGAGGCCAGAATCGGGGTGATGTGGTCCCTTTTACGGGTACCCGTCAGGAGTCTCGCTGCGGCGTTTTGAACCAGTTGCAGGCGGGACAGGGAAGATTGGCTGATCCCAGTGTATAGGGAGTTGCAGTAGTCTAGGCGGGAGGAAATGAAAGCGTGAATGATTTTAAATGGGTACTTTCTGGTCAGCCATCTGTGATTAACAGAGTGCCATGGATTTCACTGCTGTGGTGTCAGCTGTTTGCAATCATGATTCAGAGGAGGGGATGATGGGTATCGTGTCCAACTAAAATTAGATACAAAGAGTCACAGAGTCATGCAGTGCAGAAACAGGCCCTTCGGCCCAACTCGAGCATGCCAACCAAGTTGCACTATCTAAGATAGTTCCATTTCCCCGCATTTGTCCCATATCCCTCTACAGGTACAGCAGGCAGTGAAGAAAGCCAGTGGAATGTTGGCCGTCATAACATGAGGAGTTGAGTATAGGAGCAAAGAGGTCCTTCTGCAGTTGTACAGGGCCCTAGTGAGACCGCACCTGGAGTACTGTGTGCAGTTTTGGTCTCCAAATTTGAGGAAGGATATTCTTGCTATTGAGGGCGTGCAGCGTAGGTTTACTAGGTTAATTCCCGGAATGGCGGGACTGTCATATGTTGAAAGACTGGAGCGACTAGGCTTGTATACACTGGAATTTAGAAGGATGAGAGGAGATCTTATCGAAACGTATAAGATTATTAAGGGGTTGGACACGTTAGAGGCAGGAAACATGTTCCCAATGTTGGGGGAGTCCAGAACAAGGGGCCACAGTTTAAGAATAAGGGGTAGGCCATTTAGAACTGAGACGAGGAAAAACCTTTTCAGTCAGAGAGTTGTGAATCTGTGGAATTCTCTGCCTCAGAAGGCAGTGGAGGCCAATTCTCTGAATGCATTCAAGAGAGAGCTGGATAGAGCTCTTAAGGATAGCAGTGTCAGGGGGTATGGGGGGAAGGCAGGAACGGGGTACTGATTGAGAATGATCATTCATGATCACATTGTTTATTGTCTATTGTCTATTGTCTATAAACATTTCCTATCCATGCACGATAATATTGTTATTTTGCCTGCTTCAACTGCCTCCTCTGGCAGCTCGTTCCATATATCCATCATCCTCTCGGTGAAAAAGTTGCCCCTCAGGATCCTATTCCATTTTTCCCCTCACACCTTAAACGTATGTTCCCTGGTTCTTGATTTCCCTACCCTGGGCAAAATACTGTGCATTCACCCAAGTAATTCCCCCCATGATGTTATACACCTCTGTAAGATCACCCTTTAACCGCATGTGCTCCAAGAAATTAAATCCTAGTCTGCTCAACCTCTCCCCATGGCTCAGGCAGGTGAGGCCTGATCACTTCCAGATAAATCTTGTCCGCACTCTTTCCAGCTTAATGGCCGCTAAGTGCAAATCTAACATGTTAAGGAAATGCAGGAGCCAAAAATCTGGTATACTGCCCTTCAGAACTATTAAAATAGAATTGTAAGTCACCCAAACATGGTTTGTAAAAGCGTTATCGAGATTAATTGTGAATTTTACTAGACAACATTGTCCAGTATTCCTGTTTAATGCTGTGTTTGGTACAGTGCTACTTGCAAGTTCTAGCAGCTGCTGGTATTTGGTCTTGCAGCCGCAATCACAGCAGCCAGCTCTTAGAGGAACATCATTCAATTCAAACGGCACTCTTCCAGCGACAATCATGGTGTTGTTGTTTAATGAATGGATATTGCACTGGGATGGTGGGGTGGTCCTCCTGGCTGCTGTAGTGCTTGGTGGGAGAGGAGGGCAGAAACTGGTGAAGAACAGTGGCTCCAGGAGCTACGATCTATGTGCCAGAGAGATACCGAAACACTCTGGGTAATCTGGCAGCAGCTTCCCAGGCAGAATAAATGTGGACACAAATGTTGGGCAACACACAATTCCAGATGATATACGGGGGATATTTATGCCAGGAAAGAATTGCCGACGCAAATGAAAATGCCACCAAAAAGAGGGTCTCAACTAGGGTTACAAACTGTCCCGAATGAACCGGGACATCCCGTATAATGGGCTAAATTGGTTTGTCATGTACCGGACCGTTCTTGTCCCATATTAGGCTCAGGGGGCGCTGTAGGCCCGGACACTGTAGGCCCGAGGGCCGCTGTAGGCCCGGACAGTGTAGGCCCAGACACTGTAGGCCCGGACACTGTAGGCCCGGGGGCCGCTGTAGGCCCGGATATTGTAGGCCAGGAGGCCCAGGCGCCGACTAACGGAGGTTGCGTAGCAACCCGCCTCCCGGCCCGGATGGCCGCCATTGGTGGAGCGGGAGCACGTGGCCGCTGGCTGGGTGAGGTCACGTGGGGCGCGGGGCAATGACATCACCCTTTGTCCCCTATTTGGGAGTGAAAATGTTGGCAGCCCTAGTCTCGACCCGGAATGTCACCTATCCATGTTCTCCAGAGATGCTGCCTGACCTGCTGAGTTACTCTAGCACTTTGTGTCCTTTTCCCACCAGAAAGTCAGGAATCGAAATTACAAATGGGAGCCAAGTCAACTAGAAATCTGTGCAGTCCTGCCTTTTCTGGGTTAACTGGATGTTTAGCTGGGAATGCATAAGAAGTCTGCAAAGTGATATAAATTTGTTAAATGAGTGGGGAAAATGATGGCAGATGTTTATGAGGTGGGAAACAGTGAGGTTATCCACTTTGGTATGAACAATAGAGACGCAAAATATTACTTAAATAGAGTGAGACTCAAGCGCATTGTTTAAAAAGATCTCAATGTCCTTGTACAAGAACCATAAAATGTTAGCATGCAGGTAAATGGAATGCTGACTTTATTGCAAAGGACTTGGCGTACAAGAGGAAGGATGTGTTAGACTTTAGACTTTTGAGATTACCAGCTCAGAAACAGGCCCTTCGAGTCCAGGCCGACCAATGATCACCCCATACACGAACACGAGGGACAATTTACACACTAGGGACAATTTACACACTAGGGACAATTTACACACTAGGGACAATTTACACACTAGGGGCAATTTACACACTAGGGACAATTTACACACTAGGGACAATGTACAATGATACCAAGGCCAAACAACCAACAAACCTGTACGCCGTTCCAATATCTAAAGGGGCTGCTCCTTGCTTTTTGACTGCATTTTTCACCCACCATCCTCATCTTTGGACACCCTGTGCGTAGGGGAGAGGGTAGGGCCGAAGATGTCCTTGTTGGGTTGCTCCTGGGCCAGGCCAAGCTGACCATCCGTGACTCACGGCGCCAGGCGGAAGAGGGCTCTGCCCGAGCCAGCTGCCTGCCCCTTTTCCGGGGTTACGTCCGTGCCAGGGTGGTGTTGGAGAGGGACTACGCGCTGTCCACGGGCGCCCTGGAGGATTTCCGGGACCGCTGGGCACCGCGGGGGATTGGATGTATCCTGGATGGGGATTGTAATATAATTGTATAATAGTTTCAATAGGTATATTTGTTTGTATAATATTCTGGTGGTGGGTTCTGTTTTGGTTTTATTGTATTGTATATATTATTTTAATATTTGAATAAATATTTTTGATAAAAAAACCAAAAAACCCCCCAAAAAAACCCCCCAAAAAAACCTGTACGCCTTTGGAGTGCGAGAGGAAACCGGAACACCCAGCGTCCAATCCAGGCGGTTCACGGGGAGAACGTCCAAACTCCGAACGGACAGCGCCCTTTGCCAGGATCGAACCCGGGCCTCTGGCGCTGTAAGGCAGCAACTCTACCGCTGCGCCATTGTGTTGCTGTACTGAGACAGGGCTTTGGTGAAACCCTGCCAGGACCACAGTTTACCGTTCAGAGACGCATCTGATTGTGTTAAGGGATGACAGGGTTGCTTTGGGTGAAAAAAATCATCATGTTGGACCTAGATGTCCAGAGTTCAGCAAAATGACCTGCAGTCTTATTGGGATATAAGTTTCTATGGTGCTGGTGTTTGGCACTGTGAAGACGTTTCTTCTCATGAGGGAATTTAGAACACGTGGAATATTGTCAGAGTAAAGGGATGCCCATTTCAGCTGAAGTGGAGATGGTATGTATTTCTTTTCTCAGAGACTTATGAATCTTTGTAATTTTTACCTGAGATCTGTGGATTTAATCGTTGCATCGGTGGGGGGGGGGAGATTGAATAGGAACCTGAGGGGTACCTTTTTCACCCAGAGAATGATGGGTGTATGGATTGAGCTGCCAGAGGACGTAGTTGAGGCAGGGAGTACCGCAACGTTTAAGAAACATTGGGACTGGTACATGGATAGGATAGGTTTCGAGGGATAAGGGCCAAACGCAGGCTGGTGGGACTAGTGTAGATGGGACATGTTGGTCAATGTGGGCAAGTTGGGATGAAAGGCCTGTTTCCATACTGTATGACTCTATATGTTCAAGGCATAAATAAATGTGCTCATACACTATCGGCAAATGAAAGGTTATGGGCAGGAACATGGATTTAGATGAGTGATCTGCTAAACCGCGGCATAATTAACTGGAAGGACATACTAGAAGGGATTTACAGCCTACTCCTGCAACTTATGTTCTTATATTCCATGATAGCAAATAATAGCATTAAATTACCTCATAATTTCTTTTGATCCTTGCAACTTACTACTGGCCTCATTACACTGTATGAATCCAATGTATGCTGTGGTTGGAATGGTGTGGCTGTTCGGAAAAAAAAAGGCAAGCTTACAGGAACTATTTTATGACCAGACGAGTTTTGAAATTCTTTGGGGCCACAACACAAGGAAATAATCGAGGAAGCAATGTGCACATAATCTCAGTAAAGTAGTGCACGGAGCTGGAGCAGAAATCTTAATGCAGCCTTAATGTTTAAAAGGCACGCCATCTGGATGAGTAATGCACAAACTGTTCTAATTTCCTTCCCTGATTATAATTTTCAGAGTGATGTTATACGTGCTTTGGCGCATCGACAGCGTTGGTGAGCGGGCATCGCTGGTCGCCGCGGACACGTTGGGCTGAAAGGCCTAGTTCCGCGCTGCACCTCCAAGTTATTTATCCTCACGTTTCCCCACGGCGTGGAAGGAAGCCGTTCGACAGCTTTGATAGCTGACCAAGCCTTCTCCAACATATTAAGAGATTTAAAACGACATTTCCTTTCTGAGTTTTTTTTTTTTTTTTTTTAGATTTAGATTCTACTGCGCGGAAACAATAGACAATAGACAATAGACAATAGGTGCAGGAGTAGGCCATTCAGCCCTTCGAGCCAGCACCGCCATTCAATGCGATCATGGCTGATCACTCTCAATCAGTACCCCGTTCCTGCCTTCTCCCCATACCCCTTCACTCCGCTATCCTTAAGAGCTCTATCCAGCTCTCTCTTGAAAACATCCAACAAACTGGCCTCCACTGCCTTCTGAGGCAGAGAATTCCACACCTTCACCTTTCGGCCCACCAAGTCCGCGCCGCCCAGCGATCCCCGCACATTAACACTATCCTACACACACCAGGGACAATTTTTACATTTACCCAGTCAATTAACCTACAAACCTGCACGTCTTTGGTGTAGGAAGGAACTGCAGATGCTGGATCAAACCGAAGATAGACACAAAATGCTGGAGTAACTCTGCGGGACAGGCAGCATCTCTGGAGAGAAGAAATGGGCGATGTTTCGGGTCGAGACATGTTCTTCGGGGTCTGAAACCCAAACGTCACCCATTCCTTCTCTCCAGAGATGCTGCCTGTCCCGTTGAGTTACTCCAGCATTTTGTGTCTATTTTCCTTTCTGAGTCTCTGACAGTCAACGTCGTCCAAAAGTTCTTAAAACTAATCAGATTTGAAAGTATTAAAAAGTTTGAAAAAGGAAAACACTTGAAAACATCAATGCAATTTGGTGATCAAGAAAATATGTGATTTATATGTTACCTGCTGAGGAAGTGCACAGCAATTCTTTTCTGTTGCAGTGAATCGAGTCCCTCTTCCAGTGTCTGGTCATAACTGATGCAAGATCAGTGGGAAAATTCCCCAATGTACTGTAAGTCACTGGGCAATTACTCAGACATTTGTCTTGACCTCTGGTATCTGTGGGGTGTCAAACATCAGAGTGTAGGGAGAAAATCACTGGCAAAGAACAGCAAGAAAGTCCCTGATTTTCTTTATGGAAGGAATGAACAGGTAATTTTTTTAGATTTAGATTTAGAGATACAGCGCGGAAACAGGCCTTTCGGCCCACTGAGTCCGCGCCGCCCAGCGATCCCCGCACATTAACACTATCCTACACACACTAGGGACAATTTTTACATATTACCCAGTCAATTAACCTACATACCTGTACGTCTTTGGAGTGTGGGAGGAAACCGAAGATCTCGGAGAAAACCCACGCAGGTCACGGGGAGAACGTAAAACTCCGTACAGACGGCGCCCGTAGTCAGGATCGAACCTGAGTCTCCGGCGCTGCATTCGCTGTAAGGCAGCAACTCTACCGCTGCGCCACCGTCCTCCAAAATATTCCAAATAGAATTTAAACTGGAGGTGGTGGAGCAAGAAGGGCTTCTTGAAGAAGAAGAGCTACCTTAAATTTAGTTGCGTCTGGTTGAGTAACTATAGTCGGGTGAAGACTATTCCATGCATTAATTTCGCGAGGGAAGAATGAATTGCTACACACAGCCGTCTCGGTAGCTGGTATCTCGAATTGAATCGAATACCCTCGTCTGCTCCTGGTAGGTTTGGGTTTGGTGTAGGTGTGGTCCTCTATGGCGAGCTGACCATTTAACATTCTGTAAAAACAGGTCAAACGGTGGGCTTCACGTCTGTCTTGGTGCGGGTCCCACCCCAATGAAATTAGAAGTTTGGTAACACTAGCTTCTCTCTCATAGATATTTGTAACAAATCGAGCTGCCTGTCCTTGGACACGTTCGATGGAAGAAATGTTTCTATTTGTGTATGGATCCAATGCTGCAACTTCTTCAGTCTTCTTCATTTCTCCATTCCCTCCACAGATGCTCCCTGACCCAATGAGTTCCTCCGGCACCTTGTTTTTGCTCAAGATTGCAGCACCTGCAGTTTTTTTGAGTCACCCTCCTGATTTTCCTTTGTATGTTAATCCTTAAATTAGTTGTGCTTTCATAAATTAATACTTACATTTCCACACAAAACCACCTGCATTTCTCCACAAGATCTAGCTGAATATGAAAGTCATTTCGAATTTAAAAGTAGGTTTAACAAACATGCAAACAATGTACTGGTTTGAGAAAATCTGTGTTCCTTTGAGGTGTTTAGTTTGGTTTAGAGATACAGCGCGGAAACCGGGTCCGTGCTGGCCAAAGATCCCCACATATTAACATTGATTCATGCAGTGGAATTTCATATACTGCTGGTATATGAAAAGGTACTGGGCAAGTCAGTTTGATGCGCGGGCAGTGTTATTCGCACTGAGGCCCTGCTTTCATTGTGGATAGTCAATTCACATCAGCAGCTCAAAGGATTAATAGTTTGTGTAAATCGTTAAATCATTAAGAGAGCACCGAAATGGGCAATTTTGGTTCATGCCCAACCCATTTGCCCACATTAGGCATCCCCCTTTGCTTTCTTGTCTATGTACCTGCCCAAATAACTTTTAGTCATTTTAATTGTATCTGCTTCCACTATTGTTCTGAGTAAAAGATCTGTTCTAGTTCAGTGTCTCAGCAGTTGGTACGGCAACCACAAGGCTCAAATGACCTGGCCTCAGCTCACAGTGTCCCGTTTCTCCCTGTGATTCTGTGGTTTCCTCCAGGTGCTCCAGTTTCCCCCCAAAGATATATGGGTGGGTAGGTTAATTCGGTACCGTAAATTGCACTTAAGGAAGAGAGAGAGCAGGATAACGGGGGATAGTTGAAGGGCTGGTGAGAGAAAATATACTCACGGCATAAATGCAGGATCAGATCTGATGGGAATACTCATCCATGTGTTTCATGTTGTTTTGAATAAGCAATGGGAGCTGGGTCCTTTCTATTGATGTAGTGCGGCACGGTGGCGCAACGGTAGAGTTGCTGCCTTACAGCGCCAGAGACCCTGGTTCGATCCAGTCTACGGGTGTTGTCTGTACGGAGTATTACATTATCTCTGTGACCACGTGGGTTTTCTCCGGGAGCTCCGGTTTCCTCCCACACTTCAAACTCGTACAGGTTTGTAGGGTTAAATAGCTTTGGTAAAAAAATTGTAAAGTGGCTCTAGTGTGTAAGGATAGTGCTAATATATGATAATCGCTGGTCGGCACAGGATCGCTGGGCTGAAGGGCCTGTTTCCGTGCTGTATCTCTAGAGTAAACTGAAAAGACGACTAACCTTTATTGGAAACATCTGAAACTTTTGTCAAGGAAATAAATGAAAATGAGTGGAATTCCGCGCTGCAGTATTATGGAAGAACTGTTGTTGTGCTTAATGACTCATTCAGGTCACCCCCCCTGTAGAAGTGAATTGGGTTACATTCAGTTTTTTTCAGTTAATTTCAAAGAAAGAAATGATCTTCATTCAGATAGAAGCACAAGAGACTGCAGGTGCTGGAATCTTGAGCATAGCACAAAGTGCTGGATGAACTCAGCAGCAGCTGTGGAAAGAATAAATGGGCAATGTTTCGGGTTGGGACCTTTCCTCAGACTGATTGGAATTTGCGGGGGGGGGGGGGGGGGGGTGGGGGTGGAAGCTGGAAAAGAAAGATGGAGGCAGAAGAAAGCCCGGCAAGTGATAGGTGGATACAGGCGAGCAACGTTTGAATGGCAGATGGGTGGAGTATTTTTTTTTCATTTATATACTTCCATTCACAACCTCAAGATATCCCTAAGCAAACAATTATGTTATCCCTGGAAGCATTAAACTGAGGTTTCATCAGAGACTCACCAAGAGATTTGGCATGGAAACAGGCCCTTTACCCCAGACACAAGTTGGTGAAATGTAACATTTGAAACGAATTTTCAATGTGTTCAAAACAAGGCCTCTCAAAGTGCAGTTCAATAATAACCCGATAATCTGTTTCTTGCTAATGTTGGTTGAGGGACAATTATTTTACAAGGCATTAGAGAGACATCTTATCTTCAAATACTGTAATGGGATTATTTAAATCCATTTGAAAAATAAGACACCCCTAAAACGTGCAGCTTGGTAGACTAATTGGGCACTGTAAATTGCCTCTAGTGTGTGGATAATGATCAAGTCTGGGGTAAATGGAGGATATTGGGTTGGGGGGGTTAGCTGGGGACATGTGGAGGAGTGAACGGGTTAGGGTAAGATTAATGTAAAAATAGGTGCTTGATGGTTAACATGGACTCAGTAGGGCGAAGGGCCTGTTTCCATGCCAAATCTCTTGGTGAGTCTGATGAAACCTCAGTTTAATGCTTTCCTGGATAACATAGAAACATAGAAAAATAGGTACAGGAGTAGGCCATTCAAGCCAGCACCGGCATTCAATATGATCATGGCTGATCATCTAAAATCAGTGCCCCGTTCCTGCTTTTTCCCCATATCCCCCAATTCCCTTAGCCCGAAGAGCTAAATCTAACTCTCTCTTGAAAACATCCAATGAATTGGCCTCCACTGCCTTCTGTGGCAGAGAATTCCACAGATTCACAACTCACTGTGTGAAAAAGGTTTTTCCGCACCTCAATGGCCTAGTCCTTATTACTTAATTACTATGGATTAATTATTTAATCCATAGTAATACTTTTCACAAGTTGATCCAAGAAATGAATTATTTAATCCATAGGGTAGGAAAATAACTGCAGATGCTGGTACAAATCGAAGGTATCACAAAATGCTGGAGTAACTCAGCAGGTCAGGCAGCATCTAGGAGAGAGGGAATGGGTGACGTTTCAGGCCGAGACCCTTCTTCAGACTGAAGAAAACTTTAAAATATTTCACAAAACTTTAAAATATTTTTTTTAATTTTCAGTTATTAAAAATTATTGATGCGGAAGATCTTGTATCTTTTGGTTTACAAGGTAAAGAAAACTTTTCTAAGTATCGTGCAAGTGTCATCCGAGTGTATATTTTCTTCAATTTTCTATTTGCTCAAGTCCCCAGCTGGGTGGTGGCACCAAACGAAGTCAAGTACAAAAAATCATTTAAATTTTTTTTTAAATTATTTGCAAACTCGAGTAGATTCATTTATAGAACAGGAACTAAATGTACATTGCTCAAACTGAATAGGGCCCTTCGTGGAAAGAACTGAAGAAAATCAGAAGTGAGCAAAGAAATCCCCTTGAGTGGGAAACAACATCTCTTGAGGCAAGTGGGGGAATGAGAGTTTCTCAAAAGCGAAGACTAGACAAGGCCACATTCAAACACTGATAGCTTGTGGGATGTAAGTTGACTTGTGTTACAAGAAATGGGGCTAGCACTAGCTACTGCTGTTCCTTGGGGCTTTCCCTGAACTCATCATTAAAAACCTGTTAAAACACTTTTGATGTTGCCACAAGCCAAGTGTAAAAATCCCACACTGATGGCCTCGTTACTTCAAAGTAACGATGTGTGGGACACAGCAGCCAATATCATCTGCATCAAGGTGTGACGTGAACACTGATCTGATTTTGCCATGAAATTTTCATGAAGCCTGCAAGCAGACTTGAGGCATATTGTGATCTAATGTGTTCTCTCGTCTGGCTATTTCTGTGTAATGTGTGTGTGTGTGTGCGTGGAGAAAGAAAAAACACAGAAAAAAAAAAGATTCCACTGCAAAAGGTGATGGACAGCTCACATTGATGAGGGTGAAATCAATTAAGGTGCATCAAATCAGAAACTCATGCAGTCTCAATGTGACAAATATTGGCTGAAACTAAGCAAGCCAGCTGCTGAATATAATGCTTGACCTCTTTACTGCAGCTGTTTTCCATTCAGTTCCAAGGTTACCAGCACTGAATAAAAGGCAGACTTTTACTCCAGTTGTTTCTTGGCAAATGTCTTTAAAACTAATGGAAAGAGAGTGGACTTTTTTTCTCCTTTCTTGTGCTTTTTAAGAAATGGAAGGAAATAAAATATCTAAAATGAGTGATTGTGAAACAGTCCATTCACCATGTGGAGAAGCACTTTGAACTTGGGATGACGTCTTCATTTAGTTAGGGAGAACTTCCTCACGAATAGCAATACTTCAATATTTCATTTGAACTTTTCTACCTTTAAGAGATGATTTTTTTTGTTCGCCATGCAATGCTACAATAATTGCATGGCAATTAACCCTCTGAAAACTTAAATTGATATTAATGAAACACCCATCCATTGGTCAATTGTAAAAGAACAGCCATACAGATTGACACAAAAAGCTGGAGTAGCTCAGCCGTTCAGACAGCATCTCTGGAGAAAAGGAATAAGTGACGTTTCTGGTTGAGACCCTTCTTCAGACTCGTTTCCCTCTCCCCTGACTCTCAGTCTGAAGAAGGGTCTCGATCGACCGAAACGTCACCTATTCCTTTTCTCCAGAGATGCTGTCCGACCCGCTGAGTTACTCCATCTTTTTGTGTCTATCTTCGGTTTAAACCAGCTTATTATCTGCAGTTCCTTCCAAAACAGTTATGCAGTATTTCGATTTAGAATGCGGTGACCTACGAAACGCAAATAAAAAAACGTTGACAATTTTAAAAAAAACTATCTAATGAAGGAGCTATATAATCCTCGTAATATGATCCAGGAGTGGGCAATAAATGCCAGTCTTACTGGTAATGGGCACATTTCAACGATTGTCAAATGGTTGACATAATGAATTATGGTCATAGATTCACCAAGTGTCACGTGGCTACATGTATTTTTACCAAGCAAACTGCATGAATATTGAAAGCATGAATTACTAGATCTTTTCTTACGCACGTAAGGTAGCAGTTCATTCCATGGAAAAACAAATGTGCATTGCATAGTATCACACAAAAGCATCAGCTTAGATTATGTGCTCACTCCACGAAGGGCATGAAGAATGGCCTTGTCCCCCGGAGGAAGGCAAACCACAACCTGAACCAAGCAGTGACATTACAATTTGACTTAACAATAGGGCGGTCACGGTGGCGAAGCGGTAGAGTTGCTGCCTTACAGCGAATGCAGCGCCGGAGACCTGGGTTCGATCCCGACTACGGGTGCTTTCTGCACTGCCTAAAAAAATAGACAAGTCAGTTAGTTGCTTTCTTTGGTATCCATAAAACATCTCTCACACTATCCCCGATTTTTATTAGAATATTCATGACTTGTACACTTCCTCGTCTATCCTGGAATGTATTAATCCTTAAAAGCCTTGGAACCACTTGGTCAATTCAGAGAGTTATTTAGTCAGCTGTATTGCTGTGGATTGGGATTGCATGTTGTGCAGGCAGGATAAGGATGGCACGGAGTTTGTACGTTCTCCCCGTGACCTGCGTGGGGTTTCTCCGAGATCTTCAGTTTCCTCCCACACTCCAAAGACGTACAGGTATGTCGGTTAGTTGGCTTGGTAATTGTAAAAAAAAATGTCCCTGGTGGGTATAGGATAGTTTTAATGTGCGGGGATCGTTGGTTGGCGCGGATCCGGTGGGCCGAAAGGGCCTGTTTACGCGCTGTATCTCTAAACTAAACTAAACTAAATAACACCCTTGCTGTTGAATCACCGTTCAAATTCCACTCTAGACTATATCTACTTTTTCATTGGATTACTGAGTGTGTTGGATGTTGCGAGAGGCATTCAGGTGGGATGTACAGTGGATGTAATTGAGGATATACAGGAATTCTCCTGAGATTTGCAGATGGTAATTATCCTACCAAATCTTGAATCAAATGTTCAACATAATTCCAGGTGAAGGAGACATCTACATGTGCCTTTTCCAATTTGGATACTGCATTAGAGATATATCTCAAACAATTATCTCAAATGGACAAATAAACAAACAATAATTGTGCAAAGTTAGCAGCCTATTTGGAGGGTTTCAGTGTTTAATAGCCTAATGGTTGATATCATATCAAAATATTAGAGCGGTAGCAACAAATCTGTCTCTGCAAAATCCTTCAAACACACTGGCATTAGAAGTGAATCCTACACCAATGTCCTTCCCCAGGCCCTAATTCTACTCTGATGAGCTGGTCACATTATTCACATGCTCAACACAACACTTCTAGACCAAACGTTCTACAATAGACAATAGACAATAGGTGCAGGAGGAGGCCATTCGGCCATTCGAGCCAGCACCGCCATTCAATGTGATCATGGCTGATCATTCTCAATCAGTACCCCCTTCCTGCCTTCTCCCCATACCCCCTGACACCGCTATCCTTAAGAGCTCTATCCAGCTCTCTCTTGAATGCATTCAGAGAATTGGCCTCCACTGCCTTCTGAGGCAGAGAATTCCACAGGTTCACAACTCTCTGACTGAAAAAGTTTTTCCTCATCTCAGTTCTAAATGGCCTTACCCCTTATTCTTAAACTGTGGCCCCTTGTTCTGGACTCCCCCAACATTGGGAACATGTTTCCTGCCTCTAATGTGTCCAACCCCTTAATGACCCCCTACATGCAAAGAAATTGAGGGGCTGTCATGCAAAGAAATTACCAGGCGATCAGAGGAACCAATTCAAGGAGATTCCAGGAGATTCCATGAATAAGAGTCTCCTGTGCACTCATGGGAACCCCTGGCCCTTGGCCAGGCAACAGAGAGGAGAAACTTTAGATAGTTCCTCTGTCCCTCTCTTCCCCTCCCCCTTCCCAGATCTCCCTCTATCTTCCTGTCTCCACCTATATCCTTCCTTTGTCCCGCCCCCCCTGACATCAGTCTGAAGAAGGGTCTCGACCCGAAACTTCACCCATTCCTTCTCTCCCGAGATGCTGCCTGACCTGCTGAGTTACTCCAGCATTTTGTGAAATAAATAACAGAGAGGAAGGAACTGCAAATGCTGGTTTAAACCGAGAATAGACACAAAATGCTGGAGTAACCCAGTGGGACAGGCAGCATCTCTGGGTAGAAGGAATGGGTGACGTTTCGGGTCGAGACCTTTCCACAGAGAGGAGATGTTGTCCTCTCTGGAAATGGCACAAAAATTCTGCCCTGAACTTGTTGGTCTCCCAGCAGAGCGAGATGCCCTCAGGGAATGTTGCCGACTGGCCCGCTGCAGACTGCAAGAGTACGTGCTGAGGGACGCACTGAAGGTCGGTGCAGCCAACGCCAAGGCCCTGTGGGGGAGGACCATACCGCAGGGTTCTTCAGCTCCAGGCCATTGGAGGGGGGAGGGGGGAGGGGGAGGGGTGTGGAGACGCCCCTCAAACGAAGGAAGGGATATCACACCAGGGGGCCACATGTGTGGCAAGGGGCTCGGGTATAATGATATTTCTGTGAACACTACGATGCAACACTAATGAATGTAGGTACAGCCTCCGATTATGTCGGAAGAATCTTTGCACAGTTCTTGCTTTGTATATATTTTTAATTCTGAGTAAAGTTTAAAAAAAAAATCTTCTCTGTTCATTGGCACCAAAGAAAATCCTCTCATATATACTGCCACCTCCTAATCTACCCATAAACCCATATACTTCTATTGACTTCAACCTTTTCTATTGACTCCATTTATACCTCACGCTGCCTCGGCAAGGCCAGCAGCATCATCGAGGACGAGTCACATCCTGGCCACTCCCTCTTCTCCCCTCTCCCATCAGGCAAAAGGTATAGAAGTGTGAAAACGCACACCTTCAGATTCAGGAACAGTTTCTTCCCAGCTGTTATCAGGCGACTGAATCATCCTACCACAACCAGAGAGCAGTGCTGAACTACTGTCTACCTCTTTGGTGACCCTCCGGCTATCCTTGATCGGACTTTGCTGGCTTGACCTTGCACTAAACGTGATTCCCTTATTAATACACTGTAAGTGGCCCCATTGTAATCATGTATTGTCTTTCTGTTGACTGGTTAGCACGCAACAAGAGCTTTTCACTGTACCTCGGTACACGTGACAATAAACTAAACTCAACTGATACATTGTCAATCACCAACCCCACCTCAAGCAGATGGGTATACAAAGAACTGCAGATGCTGGTTTACAAAAAGACCAGCCCTATTTGAAGCAGAGTGTGCCGGGCTTACATTGGCTTCATCAGCCATCTCAGAACCCAGAGAACTGGGGCAAAAACAAGTCATCCTCAGTCCCAACCTAAGAAATACAAGGAAGTCTTTACCACCTGTTACAACCATATTTAACTCTAATGATATCATTCAATCTCTCCTGCCCTTTAGCTTACCATCAAACTGTCCCATTTGTTTTTGTCCTTTCTCCCTTTCCTGCACCTTATGTCTTTTTTAATCTTTCGATTTTCCTGCTTCTGATAGAAGCTCAGCAACCTGAAATATTATCTCTGTTGACGGGTCAGTCTGAAGAAGGGCCTCGACCCAATTCCTTTTCTCCAGAGATGCTGCCCGGTCCGCTGAGTTACCCCAGTATTTTGTGTCTATCATCGGTGTAAACCAGCATCTGCAGTCCCTTCCTCCACACATGATCACTGTTTCTTTTCTCACGAAGGGTGGCTGACACGACATCTCTGTTTTAGAATCACAGACCAGGAGTCAGGAGAGTCAAGAGTACTTTATTGTCATATGTCCCAGATAGGAATGAAGTTCTTACTTGCAGCAGCACAACAGAATATGTAAACATAGTACACTGTAAACAATATAATAAACAAGAAAAAAAAGTTCAGTGTGTGTATATCTACACATACACACTCAAACACACAGGCATCAATATGTATATATATATATATATATATATTATATACACACAGGCACACAAACACACACATAATAAACAAACAACAATAATAGTGCAATGATAACAATAATAGTCTATGTAGTTCAGAGCTTATTTGAGGTTGCGGTGTTTAATAGCCTGATGGCTGTTGGGAAGAAGCTGTTCCTGAACCTGGACGTTACAGTTTTCAGGCTCCTGTACCTTCTTCCTGATGGCAGGGTTGAAATGAGTGTGTGGCCAGGGTGGTGTGGGTCTCTAATAGGGTTGCCAACTTTCTCACTCCCAAATAAGGGACAAAAGGTGACATCACCGCCCGCGCCCCACGTGATCTCACCCAGCCGGCGGCCACGTGCTCCCGCTCCATCAATGGCGGCCGCCCGGGCCGGGAGGGGGGTTGCTACGCAACCTCCGTCAGGTGGCGCCCGGGCCTCCGGGCCTACACTGTCTGGGCCTACAGCGGCCCCCGGGCCTACAGTGTCCAGGCCTACAGTGTCTGGGCCTACAGTATCCGGGCCAACAGTGCCCCCCAGGCCTAATACGGGACAAGGGTGGTCCCGTAGGGACAGACCAATTTAGCCCATTATACGGGATGTCCCAGCTAATACGGGACAGTTGGCCAGACTAGTCTCTAATGATGCTGGCTGACGTATTTTGGACTTCGAGCATCAGCAGTTAGTGGCTGAATATAATACCACTTCCTCCTGGCAAGTTGTGATGGGCAGCAAAGGATAACCTTTTTCAGGAACGTCCAACAAATCAACTTTTAAAAACACATTAACCACACTTGCACTCTCTGGCCAATGCCACTGATTTTGTAAGTTTTACTTATTTGGATTCATTTGAATTGGTGACACAATCATATTTTCCGGATTCCTACTTTTCCCAATTTTAACCATTGTTCTCTTACATATTAAAAAAAAACATTGTTTAAAGTCAATGCAAAAATCTCGAAACAAAATGAAAATATGCTGGGGAGTGAGTGAGAAAAGGAAAAAAGTAAGACACTCCTATGAAGTGTTAGATAAATCTGAAATATTATTTCTGGATAAGATTATTATTATAGATTAACATCAATTTTCTTTTTCTTTTCCATTGGAAGCTGCCTGACTCATGGACTACTTCCAGCATTTGCAGCTTATTTTTCCTGCCTTCCCGCATCTGCATTCTTTTTTTTTGTTGCTCTTCTATAATTGTTCCATGAATCTTCTCGTCTTTCTTGTTTTCTTTGCAAATCAGCGCAATAACTTTTCGCATGCAGTGGCCCATCTGTCTTTTCATGGCATATGCCTTAATTGTGCCTGTCTTCGGTCTTAATTGGAAACAGTGAGTATTTACAGCGAAGCATTTCAAAGCTCTCCGCTTTCTCTCCCACTTTGTGCGCGTTCCCAGTTTTCCTTTTGTGAATGTCCTGGTCTCGCAGCCGCCGAGATGTTGAAATGACAACACAGCCCCCCCCCCCCCACCCCCACGGTAGGTGGGATTTCATTTTCATTTAGATGTTGCTGCTCGTTCAGATTTTCTTCCGCTTTGGCCGCTCTCTGAGTCTAATGACTGATTGCACTATGATGCTGAAAGACTGGATTGATTAGGAGAAGGCAGATGGTGCACACTTAGGAGAACCAGACTTTACTTTTAGTTTAGCTTAGAGATGCAGCGCGGAAACAGGCCCTTCGGTCCACCGGGTCCGTGCCGACCAACGATCCCCTCACGCGGACACGATCCTACGCAAACTGGGGACAATTTACAAATATACCTACAAACATGTACGTCTATGTCTTTGGCGTGTGAAGCAGGAACTCTGCTTGAATTACCGGATTGGCTTATCTATGCTATCCTACACATACTAGGGACAATTTACAAATATACCAAGCCAATTAACCTACAAACCTGTATGTTTTTGGAGTGTGGGAGGAAACAGGAGATCCTGGAGAAAACCCACACAGGTCATGGGGAGAACGTACAAACTCCGTACAGGCAGCGCCCGTAGTCAGGATCGAACCCGGGTCCCTGGCGCTTTGAGGCAGCAACCCTACCACTGTGCCACCGTGCCTCCCTTGTTTTCTTTTACAAAATTGGGAATCCTCATAGGACCACTGATGGGAAAGCACAGTAGGAGGCCATTCTGCCCATCATATCTATGCCAGCTTTCAACCCGAGCAACTCTGTAGTCCCCCACGCTCTCTGTAGCCTTGTAAAGTTTTTCCCCATCATATATCCATCCAATCTCCCTCTTGAAGGCCACATTGAAATCTACCTCCTCCACAACTGCTACCAATACATTCCATATCCCATCCACAAGCTGCCTTAAAATGCTTCGCCTCATGTTACTCTTTCTTCTCTCTTATTTTATCCCCTTGACCACTAGGCCTCGATCCCTCCAACCGATGGAATTCCACTGTCCAGTCTGCCTCTACCCTTCATCACTTTATTTACCTACCAAATCTCCCTTCAGCTTTCCCCGAAGGAAACTGTCCCACTTCCCCCACTCCATCCCCCAAATTGTATTCCCTCCTTCCAGGAACCACTCTCATAAATCTTCTCTGGACCCCCTCTAGTACCTTCACATACCTTTATGTATGAATTCTACGTACAGGATATGAAATTTGGACGACAATATTTCTAAACTAATTTTACCACTGAACTTATTAAAGCTCTTAGCTCCAGGAATCAAATGTCAATTACTGCTAAACAGAATGTTGTCCTTCAGGTAGTGGCATTATTCCTATTCACTGAACCTAGAACTTCCTAATACTCTGAGTAACACCCAAAGTTGTAATATTTGTAATTCAAATATATGAAATAACTCATTATTGCAGGCCAAGTGTTTGGATTCGGCAACATTTTGATGGGTAATAAAATAAAGATGAGCACATACTTCTGTAACATACATCTAGTTTTCCTTTCGCACATTATAACTTTTTAATCAGCAACTCCTCACATGCATAACAAAATTAAACAGTTTTAATCGCGTCTCAGGATCTTAGAGCTTTAAAGCGTGCAAGCAGATCCTTCGGCCCACCTTTGCTGTGCTAACCACATTTGCCTGCATTTGGCCCTTCTAAACCATTCTTATCTGTACACCTGTCCAAATATCTGGTAAAAATCCTAATTGTATCTGCTTCTGTAGCTTCCACTGGCTGCTCATCTCAGATACAGACTGTACTCTGAGTGAAAAAGTTGCCTCTGAAGTCCCCCTAAACTCTCTCCCCTCTCACCTCAAGCCTACGCTCTCTAGATTTAGAGAGATACAGCGCGGAAACAGGCCCTTCGGCCCACCGAGTCCGCGCCGCCTAGCGATCCCTGCACATTAACACTATCCTACACACACTAGAGACAATTTTTTACATTTGCCCAGCCAATGAACCTACATAGCTGTACGTCTTTGGAGTGTGGGAGGAAACCGAAGATCTCGAAGAAAACCCACGCAGGTCACGGGGAGAACGTACAAACTTCATACAGACGGCGCCCGTAGTCAGGATTGAACCTGAGTCTCCGGCGCTACATTCGCTGTAAGGCAGCAACTCTATGGCTGCGCCACCGTGCCGCCCTAGTTTTAGAATCCACTACAGTTTAGAATCTCTAGTTTTAGAATCCACTACAGTGTGAAAAGGACTGTGAGTGTTCATTTTATCCCATGGGTCCCGTGGTCTTATGGATGTCAATATGGTCAATTCTCAGCCTCCGACAGTCCAAAGAAACAGGTCCTAGCCTATCCAAACTCTCCCGATAACACGTCCAATGAACGTCCATTTGAACAGAAATCTTCATTCCTAAAAACACCAACCTGGCCAGAAATGGAGAGATAGCAGCACTGGCTTGCAATTCAGGAAGTGTTTTGATCCTGGTAATCTAGATCAGTCCAGAAGGTTGCAACACGCCCAGACAAAAGACAAGGCGTTGGAAGGAATTGCAGATGCTGGTTTAGACCAAAGATAGACACAAGATGCTGCAGTAACTCAGTGGGTCAGGCAGCATCTCTGGAGAAAAAACACTTGGACAGGTGCAAGGATGGGAAAAGTTTCGAGGACTATGGGCCTATTGTAGGCAGGTGGGACTGTTGTAGATGGGGCATCTTGGTTGGCATGGACAAGTTGGGCGGAAGGGCCTGTTTCCATGCTGCATGACTCTACAACTCTAATTCATTGATGAAATCTTTATCGATCTTTGCCTAACGATAAATTTTCAATTTCAGCTACTTGAGAAAGGGTGCTTCAAGAAAAGATTGTTTTCTTTCTTTAGTAAAGGCACTTCCTTAAATGGTTCATGAAGCAGACTAAATTTGAAAATTTACACATTGACATATTCACAAAACAATTTGCCTTTGTCAATTTTTCCTCTTTAAATGTTTTTTGTTACTGTGATTCGTGGTGAAAGTTTGAAGTTGGTCTTTCACCTGAGTCTCCATCTCATTTATGATGAGATTATCTAGGTCAGTGGGGTTTTATGGTTTTATACCAATAAAATATAAGAAGATAACTGGAGATGCTGGTACAAATCGAAGGTATTTATTCACAAAATGCTGGAGTAACTCAGCAGGTCAGGCAGCATCTCGGGAGAGAAGGAATGGGTGACGTTTCGGGTCGAGACCCTTCTTCAGACTGATGTCAGGGGGGCGGGACAAAGGAAGCCAATAAAATGTTTGCTTACATGTTGCCTGAACACCATTGTTGTTGAAACAGATCCCGAAAGTGATCCATGTTTGCATGAAGAATGTCTAAAATGTCCAGTTTTGAAAGGAACCAAAAGAGTATTGACAGAAGATATTTTGTCAATTCATTATTGTTTATTCTTTGGCAATTTTGTCACTGCTGCGTATGTCTTCGAAGTTTTACTGAATCAAAGGCCCTAATCAGAATAATCTATTTAGTTTAGATTATTTTAGAGATAAAGCGCGGAAACAGGCCCTTCGGCCCACCGGGTCCACACCGACCAACAATCCCCGCACATTAACACTATCCTACACACTAGGGACAATTTTACATTTGTACCAAGCCAATTAACCTTCAAACCAGTACGTCTTTGGAGTGTGGGAGGAAACTGCAGCACCCGGAGAAAACCCACGTGGTCACGGGGAGAACGTACAAACTCCGTACGGACAGCACCCGTGGTCAGGATTAAACCTGGGTCTCTGGTACTGTAAGCGCTGTAAGGCAGCAACTCTACCGCTGTGTCACTGTGCCGCCCTTGTTGCCTTCCTTTCTGTCATTATGAATGAGTTCAATGCGATATCCTAGGAAAACAGGGAATGCTTGCAGAGATTTTAATGATTTAACTTAACGTTCTTGTTACTGTTAATATATGGAGCTTCGTAGGAAATTGATATAGATTTACTCAAATTATGATCTTAGCAACATTGATAAATTTGAAAACATTATATATTTGCATGTTTGATTGCTTTGTGTGCTGTGCTGTTCATAGATGCACTATTTAATTCATTAAAAATGTCTAGAAATCAACCAAGCAACTGCTACATATGTATATCTCTCGTTTCCCTCTCCCCTGACTCTCAGTCTGAAGAAGGGCCTCGATCTGAAACATCACCTATTCCTTTTCTCCCGAGATGCTGCCTGACCCACTGAGTTACTGCAGCATCTTGTGTCTATCTTCGGTATAAGCCAGTATCTGCAGTTCCACTTCTACACAAAGAAGCTTAGGGTGGGTTGGATATGGTGGTCAGGTGGGGAATGGATTCTGAAGGGTTGTGGCATTGGGGGGAGGTTGAAAGGGGTTAACAATGGGCCACAAGAGGATGTGTGACCAGGTGTATACTTAGACTGGGAAGATGGATCTAAACCAGGAAGAGAGCTTGAAATCTCTTCAGGATGGCCCTCCCTTAACTTACTCCGAAGCAGGCCTCCGACGATTTAATAAAGTTTTGTGCATGAGAAATCTTTGCCATCTGAGTCCCAAGCAAGTATGAAGGAAAATCACAGAGGGAAGTATAAAATGTGCAAGACAAATGCAAAAGTTTAGCCTTCTCTGTGCATGAGCTCTATAGACATATGGAGAGCTGGAAGAAAAAGAAACATTGCAGTCATGCAAAAAAAAAGCAACAAGATACATAACTGCATGAAGATTAAACGTAGACTTAAACGGCCACAGCAGTGGTGTGTGAGAATCCCCAGGGCCCACAGCGGCACGGTGGCGCAGCGGTAGAGTTGCTGCTTTACAGCGAATGCAGCGCCGGAGACTCAGGTTCGATCCTGACTACGGGTGCTGCACTGTAAGGAGTTTGTACGTTCTCCCCGTGACCTGCGTGGGTTTTCTCCGAGATCTTCGGTTTCCTCCCACACTCCAAAGACGTACAGGTATGTAGGTTAATTGGCTGGGTAAATGTAAAAATTGTCCCTAGTGGGTGTAGGATAGTGTTAGTGTACGGGGATCGCTGGGCGGGCCGGACTTGGAGGGCCGAAAAGGCCTGTTTCCGGCTGTATATATATGATATGATATGATATGATAAACAAATCACTTATACGTTCTTTCCTCCTTTTCTCCCGCGGTCGGGGCAATCGAAACATCTGCAGTCGGGGCGATCGAAGCTCCTGTAGTCGGCGATCGAAGACCCCGCATTGGGGCGATCGAGGCTCCCGCGATCGGGGCGGTCGAAGCTCCTGCGGTTGGAGCTCCCGAAGTCGATCCCTAACAAAGGGACCGCCAGCTCCACGATGTCCACAGTGCAGCCGTCGCATACAACACATCATCCTCCGACATTTTTGTCACCTCCAACCGGAACCCACCGCCAGTCACGTATCTCCACCCCTTTCTGCTTTCTGCAACTCCCTGGTTAACTCATCCCCTCCCACCCAAACCACCCCCACCCCAGGGTCATTTCCCTGCAACTGCAGGAGATGCAACACCAGTCCTTTACCATCTCCCTAGACTCCATCCAGGGACCCCGACTGTCCCTTCAGGTGAGGCAGAGGTTGACTTGCACCTCCTCCAACCTCATCTACTGTATCTGGTATTCCAGGTGTGGGCTCCTGTATATCAGTGAGGTCAAGTGTAGACTTGGCAATCATTTCGCTGAACAATTACGCTCAGTCCGCCTTGGCCTGCGCAATCTCCCGCTTCCCAAACATGTCAACGCTCTAAAAGATAGCGGAGTCGGGGGGTAGGGGAGAAGGCAGGAACGGGGTACTGATTGTGGATGATCAGCCATGATCACATTGAATGGCGGTGCTGGCTCGAAGGGCCAAATGGCCTACTCCTGCACCTATTGTCTATTGTCTATTGTCTATTGTCTATTGTCTATAACTCCCCTTCCCATTCCCATACTGATCTTTCTGTCCTGGGCTTCCTCCGCTAGCAGTGTGAGGCCACACTCAAATTAGAGCAACAGGGCCTTGTATTTAGCTTGGGCAGCTTACAACACAGCAGTATGAACATTGATTTCTCTATTTTCAGGTAACTTGTGCATTTCTTCCCCTCCCCTTTCTCCCCCACCCTCCCCCACCCTCCGCCACCCTCCCCCACCCTCCCCCACCCTCCTCCACCCTCCCCCACCCTCCTCCACCCTCCCCCACCCTCCTCCACCCTCCTCCACCCTCCCCCACCCTCCCCCACCCTCCCTCACCCTCCCCCACCCTCCCCACCCTCCCCCACCCTCCCCCACCCTCCCCCACCCTCCCCCACCCTCCCCCACCCTCCCCCACCCTCCTCCACCCTCCCCCACCCTCCCCCACCCTCTCTCCCACCCTCCCCCACCCTAGCTTCCTGGAAAATGTGCAACTACCTTGCTCCCTCCCAGAATGATTTGAAATGGAGAAGGAGCATTTGGGAAGTTGGTTGATGACACCAGCCATATTTTCGGTTCACACCGAAGCTGAGCCTTCATGGTGGAAGGGGAGGATAAACTCACAGTTTACCCATCGCCTCTGCCCTCCATCAAGAAGCCCCCTGTGGCAGGGTCTGAGATGCCATGTTGCACACTTTTTTAATATCAAATAATACTTTATTCAAGTAATAAATATTTACAAAACATCTTCTTTTCAACAACCCCATCCGACATTTCCGGAGGTTACACGTTCAATACAGGTATTCATTTCCAAATTTACACCGAAATTTACACAGAATCCCTTATTTGGAGGGGCGTCTCTCTCCACCACACACTGCCCCCCCATGTCCAGCAGCGGAAGGACCCTAGACTGTGGTCCTCCCCCACAGGGCCTTGGCGTTGGCTGCACCAAGCTTCAGTGCGTCCTTCAGCACGTACTCCTGCAGTCTGCAGCGGGCCAGTCGGCAACATTCCCCGACAGACAGCTCACCCCGCTGGGAGGTCAACAAAGCTCGGGCAGACCAAAGAGCGTCTTTCACCGAGTTGATGACAGACAACTCACAAATCAGAGAACTGAGTGCAGGATCATTCACGATCCTGTTGTGCTGCCTTAAAAGAAGTCCTGTCAGAACGATGATGAGCAACAATGCAAAGTAGTCTTGGCTTGCATCAAATAATCACACGTAACAAATTTAAACGGAGACACCTGAGAAGTTTTCCTTGCAGCTCAGGTGCTCCCCGACTAGCGATGCTTCGACTTGCGATAGTCCGACTTTGCTCGCTTCCGGCCACGTGATCGCGTGTATTAAATGCATTTCGACGGACGATATTTTCGGTTTACGATGGGTTTCTCAGAACGTAACCCCATCGTAAGTTGAGGAGCACCTGTGCTTTATCTTTCTCTCTGATGCAATGCTATTTGAATAATTGCTGTTTTGCCTTCTCACATCTGCTAATATTGCTCTGCTACCTGCCAATACTTATCTTGGGTAAGACTCGTACAATAGCCTCCTTTCATCTCCACATACGCCCTGTTCACCAATTTTACAGCTTCCCTTTGGAACTGTACAAATCGACCGGCAGGTTGACACAGTTTTCTGAAATTTGCACTGGGTAACCAGTTTGTCAACTAGTGCCGAAACACTAAAGAATATTAAAGATGCTGATTATAAATGCTTTGCTTCACTGGCTGTTCCTAAAATGCCCCTATTCTGAGGAATTGCATTTCTGGAGCTGCCTATTTCTCTCATTAGAGTGGCAAACTTGTTGATTTCGTAGCAAGGAAGGAACTTGTTTTGCTCTTCACTTTAAACAGGGATCGCCAGGCACCTGGTATCAAGACTGTTTGCACTTTCCTCCCTAGACACGTGTCAAAGTTAAATGTTGACTTTTTCACATTGTGTGCAAAACCCGATACGACGTGATATCAGAAATGGCCTAACAGACTGAGGCAAAAATGCCGCTGCTACTGTGCGTGGAATGCATAGGCTCCGTTCACAGCCAACTGAAATGAAATAGATATAACCATTTGCAAAATGATCGCGAAAAAAAAAGAAGTTATGTGAATGAGTTTCTCAAGACTTCTGAACAGTGCAAAGTAGTCTTGGCTTCGCATCAATAGTAATGACCGAACCTATAATTTACTGTGGGAATGCAAAACTGACGCCAAGAACATTGCAGAAAATGCCGGATTTTCCTTTCGATTGAAACAAATGTTAATGTTGAAGATCCCTTTACCTTTACGGTGCATCCCGTAGAGCTGCTGCCTCACAGCGCCGGAGACTCACACTCAATCCTGACCTCAGGTGCTGTCAGTGGCAGGTTTGCACGTTCTCCATGGGGCCTGGTGGGTTTCCTCCGGGCGCTCCGGTTTCCCCCCACATACCAAAGACGTGCAGGTTTGTAGATTAAATGGCCTCTGTAAATTGCTCCCTAATGTGTCAGGGGAAGATGAAAAAGTGGGATAACATAGAACTAGTGTGAATGTTTAGGCACGCCGCCATTTAGGCACCATCTAGATCACCCTCCCTTCATTTATCCAGCATGTAGACGCCAACCACCCCATTAGACAATATTCAGACATCCACTCTTCCATCTATGCAGCATGTAGGAGCCATTGCCAACGGTCGTCTTTCCACATTAATGGTGGTGTATTGGTCATATCAACTCAGATCGTTTGTTTAAACACATTATATCTTGCGGACGAACACCAGACCTTAATATCACACACCATTTCTGATTTCATTACTTCCGGCTGCTGCCCTCTAAAGCCTCCAACCTTATCATTCCCCAGCCCCGCACGGCCCGATTTTATCTTCTTCCCAAAATCCACAAACAGAACTGTCCTGGCAGATCCATTGTTTCTGCTTGTTCATGTCCCACTGTATTAATTTCCACATTACTCAACTCCATCCTAACTATCCCCCCTGGTCCAATCCCTCCCGACCTATGTCCAAGACACCTCACTTGCCCCTCGTCTCTTCAATGACTTCTGTTTTCCAGGTCCCCACTCCCTCATCTTGACTATGGATGTCCAGTCACTCGACACCTCCATCCCCCACAAGGATCTTGAAGCCCTCCGTTTCTTCCTCAACCGCAGAACCAGCCAATTTCCGTCCACTAACACTCTCCTACGCCTAGCAGAGCTGGTCCTTACCCTTAACAACTTCTCCTTCGACTCCTCCCACTTCCACCAAATCCAAAGCGTAGCTATGGGCACTCGCGTGGGCCCTAGCTATGGCTGCCTCTTTGTAGGGTATCTTGAACAATCACTGGTCCAGGCGTAGATTTAGATTTTTTTTTAGATTTAGAGGTACAACGCGGAAACAGGCCCTTCAGCCCACCGAGTCCGTGCCGCCCAGCGATCCCCGCACATTAACACTATCCTACACACACTAAGGACAATTTTTACATTTACCCAGTCAATTAACCTACATACCTGTACGTCTTTGGAGTGTGGGAGTAAACCGAAGATCTCGGAGAAAACCCACGCAGGTCACGGGGAGAACGTACAAACTCCGTACAGACGGCGCCCGTAGTATGGATCGAACCTGAGTCTCCGGCGCTGCATTCACTGTAAGGCAGCAACTCTACCGCTGCGCCACCATGCCGCTTACACTGGCCCTCTCCCTGAACACTATCTCCATTACATTGACGACTGCATCGGTGCTGCCTCCATGCAGAACTCACGGACTTCATCAACTTCACGACTGATTTCCATCCTGCACTCAAATTCACTTGGACCATCTCCGACATCTCCCTACCATTTCTAGATCTCACCGTCTCCATCACAGGAGACAGACTCTCGATTACAGTATCTACTACAAACCCACTGCCTCCCATAGCTATCTAGACCACACCTCTTCCCACCCTGCTTCCTGTAAAGACTCTATCCCCTACTTCCAATTCCTCCGTCTATGCCACATCTGCGCCCAGGATGAGGTTTTCTACACCAGGTCATCGGAGATGTCCTCATTCTTTAGGAAATGGGGGTTCAACTCTTTTATTATAGATGAAGTTCTCACGAGGGTTTCCTCGATATCCCGCAGATCCGCTCAGGCTCCACCTCCCCCCATTCGTAACAAGGACAGAGTCCCCCTTGTCCTCACCTTCCACCCCATCAGCCGTCGCATGCAGCACATAATCTTCCGACATTTTTTCCACCTCCAATGGGATCCCACTACTGGTCACATCTTTCCATCTCCACCCCTTTCTGCTTTACGCTGAGACCATTCCCTCCACAACCCATCCCTTCCCACCCAAACCACCCCCTCCCCAGGTACTTTCCCCTGCAACCTCAGGAGATGCAACACTTGTCCCTTTACCTCCCCCTCGACTCCGCCCAAGGACGGCCAGCAGTGCTGCCTCGAAGGGCCGAATGGCCTACTCCTGCACCTATTGTCTATTATTGTCTATTGACCCCAACAATCTTTTCAGGTGAGGCAGAGGTTCACTTGCACCTCCTCCAACCTCATCTACTGTATCCGCTGTTCCAGGTGTGGACTTCTATATATCAGCGAGACCAAGTGCAGGGTCGGCCATCGTTTCGCTGAACACCTCCGCTCGGTCCACCTAAACTGACCTGATCTCCCGGTGGCGCAGCCTTCAACTCACCCTCCCATTCCCACACTGACTTTTCTAACCTGGGCCTCCTCCATTGTCAGAGTGAGGCCCAGCGCAAATTGAAGGGACAGCACCTCATATTTCGCTTGAGTAGCTTGCACCCTTGCGGTATCAACATTGACTTCTATAACTTCAAGTAGCCCTTGCTTCCCCTCTCTTTCCATCCCCACCCCCTTCCTAGTTCACCTACCAGTCTTACTGTCTACGACTACATTTTATGTCTGTACCACCCACTCCCTGACACCAGTCTGAAGAAGGATCTTGACCCTTGTACCACTGGGTGGCGCCAGCAATGGCTGTCCCGCCAACAGCCAGCCTTTCTGTCCCTTTCATATTCATTGTTTTTTTAGTATGTGTTCAATGTATGTTTTTAGTGTTCTTTGGCTTGTTTTATGTGGCGGGAGAGGGAGGGGGTTGGGGGAAACCTTTTTCTAATCTCTTATCTCGACGGAGATGCGATTCTTTTCTGTATCGTTTCTCCGTCCGCGCTGTGGCCTATCATCGAGGAGTTGGCGGCCTTTGCTGGAGACCAACTGGGCGCTCCACCGCAGGCGCCTGCGGACATCATCGCGGAGCCCGCGATCCCTTTGCCAGGGGTCGACTTCTGGGCTCCAACCGCGGGTGCCTGCGGATTTTAACATCGTGGAGCCCGCGGTCTCTGGTCAGAGACCGACTTCGGGAACTACAAGCTGCAGGGGCTTCGACCGACCCGACGCGGGAGCTTCGATCGCCCCAACGGATGGTTCGACTGCCCCGACCGCGGGAGAAGAATGAGGGAAAAAGATTGGAATTTATAGCCTTCCATCACAGTGAGGAACGTGGAGAGTCCACTGTGGTGGATGTATATATTAACTTTTATATAGTTGTGTGCTTTGTTGCTTTATTTTTCCATATGGCTCTATGGTAATTCGCATATCACTGTACCTTAATTGGTACACGTGACAATAAAAGGCCTTTGAAACCTTTGACCCGAAACATCACCCATCTGACGTCTGAAGAAGGGTCTCGACCCGAAATGTCACCCGTTCTTTCTATCCAGAGATGCTGCCTGTCCCGCCGAGTTACTCCGGCATTTTGTATCTATCGTCGGTGCAAACCAGCATCTGCAGTTCCTTCCTCCACCCCCTTGTTCTCATTGATGTGATTGAAAGAAACGATCAAATCACAATAACATCCTGCCACTCTAAAGCTCATTGTTGAGATTAATGAATGCTGAAAGTTAAATGAATGCTCGTCTTAGGTCAAATTTTCACGTTCAGATCTCGTTCGGAAGGCTTGTCGCCAAAGTCCTGGCACAGTCAGCCAAAGCTGATGAACTAGAAGGACAGGTTGACACGCAGGTACAAGGCATTTTTGAATAAAAGTGCTGTCCTGTCAAAACCACCCCTACCTAGGCAAAGATATTCTTGAATTTGCATCTCTCAACTTAGAATCGGTTGAGTTCCCAATGGCAAAGGGTGCTTATGTCATCGAGAAAGGTGTTAATAGGCTGGGGAAAGGTGTATTTCATGCAGGGAACTTGTTAAAAACAAGGTCATTATTCAAATATCAAGTTCAGATAAACCTTGCTCTTAATCATTGCATTTGTTTAAGCAAATTTTTTATTTTTTAAACGCAGTCTTTTTAGTTTTTCTGCAGAGCTTACAAAAGGTCTTGCACATTCCCACCAGATAGTTACGATGAATCCATTTCTTAGACATCTAAATGCACGATACAAGCAGCAAGAAAATAAAGCATTTAAACAATCAGCTGTAAATCTCCATACCACAGTGTAAATTCAGATTCGATGTGAATTCACTCTTGTTCATATTAATTGTCCTTCAGACGTGCTCAAGTTGAAAGATCATTTAAGGTCTCTTTGGGAATTCTGTAATCTTGTGAATCTATCGAAGTTCTCAAGGTATTCCAGGGAAGCATTATCAAACAAAACTCCACACCTTTCCCCAAAGGTTCTTTCCCAAAACTTTGACCTGAACTCCTGAGGATATTTAGCATTTGCTCTTTCCAGGGCCTGCATTATTTCACCATGAAATTTCATAGCAGACCACATAAGGAGTTAGGACAGTCCCTAAAAGTTAACTTGTCGAGTCATAGAGCCAAACAGCAGGACCTTCGGCCTACCACATCCAGGCTGACCATCAAACACTCATTTCCACTCAAGATAGACACACCCCAATGCTGGAGTAACTCAGCGGGACAGGCAGCATCTCTGCAGAGAAGGAATGGGTGACATTTTGGGTCGAGACCCTTCTTCAGACTGAGAATCAGGGGAGATGAAGTCTAAAGATATGGAGGGGTAAGTTGTGTAAACAACAGATCAAAGCAGATGTTGATAAGGAAATGTAGAACGGTTCATTGTTGGCTGAGGGGAAGATGACAAGGAAAGATACAATCCGAAGGACAGTAAAACTAGTTGGACAACTTGGGTGGGGGAGGGACGGAAAGGGAGGGAAAGCAAGGGTTACTGGAAATTAGAGAAATCAATATTCATAACACTGCCCAAGCGAAATATGAAGTGCTGTTCCTCCAATTTGCGCTGGGCCTCACTCTGACAATGGAGGAGGCCCAGGACAGAAAGGTCAGTGTGGGAATGGGAGGGGGAGTTGAACTGCCTGGCCCGCTGAGTTACTCCAGCACTTTGTGTCTATCTTCGCTGTGAACTGGCATCTGCAGTTCCTTCCCACACACTCATTTCCACTCATCTCATTTTATTCTCTTGATATTTGCACCAATTGTAAATGGATGCCGTGAGCCATGAGGCCTGTTTCTGGGCTGCCCCCCCCTCAAAGTATCAGATCTTTGGAGTGAAATCTGAACTAAAAACTTTATAGCTAAGAAAAGAAGTGCTGGCACTGAGGCACAGCTGACATGACAATCAATCTCAGCTATTGCATTAATCGCAACAAAAACCTGAAAATGTTTGAATAGGAAGGCACGGGAATTGATTTTTCACTGCAGTGTAAGTGTTGCAGACTGAAAATAACTAAAGCTGACAGCAACAATAACCTTTGGGTGAGTCTTTATATTTGCATCAGCATCTCACCTGTCAGAACTGTTTCATTCTCGGGAAGAGTAAAATTGGGCACTTGGTCTCAGTGGTGCATTTGTACATTCTTTCGAATAAGTGAGTGATAAAGACCAGGAGAATGTGAACATCATTTAAGATATTGACAGTCTTTACAGTTTCGTTGCTGATCGAACGTTTGCCAGTGGTCCCTTCAGCCTGAGGCACTGGAGTTAGAAGTGAATCCTTCCCATCCTATAGATTGTACTCAATGCCAAAACTGTGTCCTTACATTGGACTGCATTACATATAAACGACACCAATCATTTTAAGCCTGAGATGGATTGCAATAAATGCAAACAGCTAATTTAATCAGATCTGGCCGTTTTAGAGTTCCAATTTGAAAATACAGATAACTTGAATGGAGTAAATTCAAAATTTACAGAAAGGATTTTATACTGTAATTCACGGAAAAACAAAACACGAGTAAAGTTTAGATTTAATTATTATGACCTGACATTTCTTTAACACGAAGATAGACACAAGAAGCTGGAGTAACTCAGTGGGTCAGGCAGCATCTCTGGAGAGAAGGAATGGGTGACATTTCGGGTCGAGACCCTCCTTCAGTTTGAAGAAGGGTCTAGACCCGAAACGTCACCCATTCCTTCTCTCCTGAGATGCTGCCTGACCCACTGAGTTACTCCAGCATTTTGTGTCTATCTTCGGTTTGAAGTAGCATCTGCAGTTCCTTCCCACACATTTCGTTAGCACCACTGACAGAATGCTTTCTTCAAGCGTGTTCGCTTTTGGTGCATTGGTGATCTTAAAGAAAGACCTTTTGGGCAGGTTTTTATATATTTGTTTTTTTCACAAGCACGTTGCCACTTGCTTCCACCAGCCAGTGTGACTATGACACACATTGCAGCCTGATAGTGAAATACAGGCCATGTCAGCCAGCTGAGCAAAGGTCAACCTGGTTGTCAATAAAATGGTCAGTCGGGCTTGCTGATGTTATAGATCTAATATCAGCTAAAAGGCCAAATGGAAAGGAGTCGGTGAATGGATCAAACAACGACACACTGTGCAAGAGCCTCCAGCTCGTGGGTGACATTAGAAAAACAGTTAATGGCTGCAAACAGAAGTCAGTGAAGGACAGGCAAGATAAACTACTATTTTGACCAAACTAAACATTGTGAACAGGGTAAAGCCGGCATCCAGTAGATAGTGGGTGATAAACAAATAGCCAGCGGCCTGCTGCGTTTGATCCCAAGGCTCATAAGAAAACAAATAACTGTTGCAAAGTAACAAGCAGGTAGCAAATCACAAATAATTAATTCAACTGTTTGACAGCAAACAACCGATGTCCCTGAAATGCCAGGCACGAGTTTATTTTCCTGGGCCAAACAGAAAGGTAATAATGCAAACATTGATAGATAAAAGGGAGTATAAGATCAATCGAAAAAAGTTAAACTAAAACGTTCTTAGTTTAATTGATAGCAGGTACACAGCGAATTGAATTAATTTCTTAATCCAATCAAACAAAAAATAATGTATTGCTATCATCCCAGGGTGGACTGATGTGGGATCAAGTGACACAAGTTATATTATATTGTTACCATATTTATCCAGTGTAATGGACCTCTGATTGTGTAAGTGTGGAAGGATTTGCTTAGCAAATGCTGGTAATTATTTTGAGTTGTTAAACTTCTGGCAGTAGAACAGGCCAGTCTTTGCTGACATCAAAAGTGGATAATTAAGTTTAAAAAATACATATATTTGAAGTTTTATCATTGCTTTTGGAATACTGTTCCTGTTCCATTATGTTGACACCTCTAAGCTGGCTGAACAAATATCAAAGTGAAATTACTCTTCACCTCAGTTCAGTTTAGTTTTATTAGTTTACAGATACAGTGCGGAAACAGGCCCTTCAGCCCACCGAGTCCGCACCGACCAGTGATCCCCGCACATTAACTCTATCCTATTTATTCACAACAAATCATCCGCCAACATTTCCGTCACTTACAACGGGACCCCACCACTGGCCACATCTTCCCATCCCCTCCCCTTTCTGCGTTCCGCAGAGACCGCTCCCTCTGTAACTCCCTGGTCCACTCGTCCCTTCCTACCCAAACCACCCCATCCCCGGGCACTTTCCCCTGCAACCGCTGGAGATGCAACACCTGTCTCTTTACCTCCCCCCTCAACTCCATCCAAGGACCCAAACAGTCTTTCCAGGTGAGACAGAGGTTCACCTGCACCTCCTCCAACCTCATCTATTGCATCCGCTGCTCTAGATGTCAACTTCTTTACATCGGCGAAACCAAACGCAGGCTCGGTGATCGTTTCGCTCAACACCTGCGCTCAGTCTGCTTTAACCAACCTGGTCTCCCGGTGGCTGAGCACTTTAACTCCCCCTCCAACTCCCAGTCTGACCTTTCTGTCATGGGCCTCCTCCAGTGCCATAGTGAGGCCCACCAGAAATTGGAGGAACAGCACCTCATATTTCGCTTGGGCAGCTTGCAGCCCAGCGGTATGAACATTGACTTCTTCAACTTTAGATAGTTCCTCTGCCCCTCTCTTCCCCACCCCCATCCCAGTTCTCCCTCTATCTTCCTGTCTTCACCTATATCCTTCCCGCCCCCCTGACATCAGTCTGAAGAAGGGTCTCAACCCGAAACGTCACCCATCCCTTGTCTCCTGAGATGCTGCCTGACCAGCTGAGTTACTCCAGCATTTTGTGAATAAATACCTTCGATTTGTACCAGCATCTGCAGTTATTTTCTTACATTAACTCTATCCTACGCACACCAGGGGCAATTTTACATTTATACCAAGCCAATTAACCTACAAACCTGTACATCTTTGGAGTGTGGGAGAAAACCGAAGATCTTGGAGGCAACCCATGCAGATCACAGGGAGAACGTACAAACTCGGTACAGACAAGCACCCATAGTTAGGATTGAACCCGGGTCTCTGGCGCGGTAAGGCAGTAGCTCTACCGCTGCACCACCGTGCTACCCAGGGTGACTTAAAGGATGTGTCTTAAAACTGGTGCAAAATAAAGGTACCACTGGGGATGTGGGTATTTATTCACAAAATGCTGGAGTAACTCAGCAGGTCAGGCAGCATCTCAGGAGAGAAAGAATGGGTGACGTTTCGGGTCGAGACCCTTCTTCAGACTGGGGATGTGGGGGTCAGGAAGAAGAGTTAAAGGTTTTCACATATTCTACACAAATTTATCACTGCTGGTGGGTATTATGTTTGAATTGATCAGATTTATGCCTCCGTCTAACTTCTGTAAAAAGAAAAAGGCTGACGAATATCCTTCTGTCTTTAAAATATGGGTCTAACACCAAGGAAGCCATCTTTGGTTAAATATACGAGTTCTCACAAACAGGACGAGTGAGTGCTCACTTCAAACACAAAATCCAGCTGACAATTCATGAAATGCTTCCACTGATGAATGAAATGGCACAATATTCCAGGCAGCAAAGGAAAGTAATTTGAAAGGAAAAATAAGCAAAAAAAATCCAGTATTTTTGCAGGCTTTTGAACAAGGTGCAAAAATACAAATATACAAGAGTAATCTCGGCCAGCGCTGGAAATAATTTGTTCAAGATCTAACGCTAAGCATTTTCATTAGAGTCATAGAGATGTACAGAGTGGAAACAAGCCCTTCGGCCCAACTTACCCACTCGGACCAATGTACACTAGTCCCACCTGCCTATACTTGGCCCATAACCCTCTACATCTAACCCATCCATCTTTAGTAAGGACGTCAAAGGTTACGGGGAGAAGGCGGGAGAATGGGATTGAGAGGGAGAAATAGATCAGCCACGATCGAATGGCGAAACAGACCTGATGGTCGAATGGTCTAATCTTGCTCCTATGTCTTAACGTTCTGAGATCTATTGCTGAAGTTTCAGGTCGGATACAACTCAGACAATGATACTCCATGCATTGTATCACCGGTTATAAAAGGAAGAATCAATGAATTTATTACTGTGAAGTTTTAACAGGTTTATGAGCAGTAATATAATTGTTTCTTTTATTTTAATTCTAAAATGTGTGGAATAAAACAAAGATAGTAAAAGAAGTATAAGAAAATAACTGCAGATGCTGGTACAAATCAAAGGTATTTATTCACAAAATGCTGGAGTAACTCAGCAGGTCAGGCAGCATCTCAGGAGAGAAGGAATGGGAGACGTTTCGGGTCGAGACCCTTCTTCAGACTGAAGAAGGGTCTCGACCCGAAACATCACCCATTCCTTCTCTCCTGAGATGCTGCCTGACTTGCTGAGTTACTCCAGCATTTTGTGGAAAGATAGTAAAATGCTTGTTCGACCAGTGATCATGCCATTTTCCTTGGGTACTCTGGTTGAGTTTAGTTTAGTTTAGAGATTCAGCGCAGAAACAGGCCCTTTGGCCCAGCGGCCCAGCGGGTTCGTGCCGACCAGCGATCCCTGCATAGAACGGAGATGAGGAGGAACTTTTTCAGTCAGAGAGTGGTGAAGGTGTGGAATTCTCTGCCTCAGAAGGCAGTGGAGGCCAGTTCGTTGGATGCTTTCAAGAGAGAGCTGGATAGAGCTCTTAAGGATAGCGGAGTGAGGGGGTATGGGGAGAAGGCAGGAACGGGGTACTGATTGAGAATGATCAGCCATGATCGCATTGAATGGTGGTGCTGGCTCGAAGGGCTGAATGGCCTACTCCTGCACCTATTGTCTATTGTCTATTGTCTTTTAACACTCTCCTAAGCACACTAGGGACAATTTTTTACATTTACCAAGCCAATTAACCTACAAACCTGTTCGTCTTTGGAGTGAGGGAGGCAACCGAAGATCTCGGAGAAAACCCATGCAGATCACAGGGAGAACGTACAAACTCGGTACAGACAAGCACCCATAGTTCGGATGGAACCCAGGTTTCTGCCGCTGCAAGCGTTATGAGGCAGCAACTCTACCGCTGTGCCTAGTTGTTCCCACATACCAAAAATGTACTGGTTGGCATTTTGTTTATGCTGCTTACTGTAAGTTGTTCCAAATGCAGATACAATGTGCCGGAGTAACTCAGCGGGTCAGGATCTCCGAAGAACATGGATAGGTGATGATAAGACCTCCAACATTGTAAGGAAAAAACGGAGAATTTAATAGACATGTTTCTGTTGGAGAGTCTAGGACCAGAGAGGACAGAGCCTCAGAATAAAAGGACATATCTTCAGAATGAAGATGAGGAGGAATTTCTTTAGCCAGAGGGTGGTGAATCTGTGGGATTAATTGCCACAGGTGATGGTGGAGGCCAAGTCATTGGGCATTTTTAAAGTGGAGATTGATAAGGTCCTGGTTAATTAAGGGTGTCAAAGGTTATGGGGAGCAGGAGGGAGAATGCAATGATCGAATGGCAGAACAGACTCGATGGGCCAAATGGCCTAATTCTGCTCCTGTGTCTTGTGAACATGTTTTCATCATTGCACAGAGTTATAACAAAATAGTTGCAGATTTTCCCTTTAGGGAATTATTTTCCTCGAAAATGTCTCTGTAAATAGTGTGAAAATGTCGGGGCTTGGACACAGGGGCGAATAATAAATAGAATAAGAAAACAAGGAAGAAGATTCTTCTGGAGACTCAACAAAAGGAAATATGTTGAGATATTGAATGAATAAGAAAGAGAAATCGCAGACCCCACTGATAGAATTCAACTATCTGTCAAAGGATTTCAAAGGACTATCAAAGGACCAACATGTAACTGTTAACAAGATAGACACAAAGTGGTGGAGTAACTCAGTGGGACAGGCAGCATCTATGGAGAGAAGGAATGGGGTGATGTTTCAGGTCGAGAACCCTTGTTCCCATTCCTTCTATTCGGAGATGCTGCCTGTCCCGCTGAGTTACTCCAGCTTTTTCTGTCTATCTTCGGTGTAAACCAGCATCTGCAGTTCCTTCCTGCACAACCGTTAACAAGATTCTGCCTGACCCCGTTGAGTGTTTCCAGCCATTTCTGTTTCTAGATTGTAATGTGCGGGAGGTAAGGTGGCAACAGCTGAGAAGGTAACCCTAATCTTCCATCTATCTGTGGGTGCGTGGGGTGGTGTATGTGGACAAGGGAATTGCAAATGTTATATCTTCATTCCAACAAGAGTGTAAGCATAAATCTAGCAAATGCAAGGTGTTTTGTTTAACCTCAGCGATGGGAAGACTTTTAAAGACGGCTATCAGGAACGCAATTAGTAGTCACTTAGATAAATTTGGGCTGAATAGAGAAAGCTACCATATGCCTTGACCCACTGCAGTTTGCCTACCCCTGCCACAACAGGTTCACGGATTATGCCATCGCTCTCGAACCAACACTAGAATCATCCCTAGAACACCTGGACAAGAGAACACTTGCGTTGGACACCTATTCACAGACGACAGCTCTGCCTTTAATACCATCATACCATCCAAGCTTGAAAAGGTTTCTTGATAAGCACAGCAAAATTGGTTTGTCGGCAAGGCTGATGCCCATGGAATATAAGGGTGACAACGCAGTGCAGGAGGAAACTTGGCAAAGTGACAGGAAACAGAGAGAATTATTGAACGGTTGTTATTTGATCGTGTGCGAAGTATGTTGTAGAGATCACCAGAGAGCAATGCGAGCACTACCACTTTTCCTTATATATATTAATGACTTGGACTTGGTCCATATCATATCATATCATATATATACAGCCGGAAACAGGCCTTTTCGGCCCACCAAGTCCGTGCTGCCCAGCGATCCCCGTACATTAACACTATCCTACACCCACTAGGGACAATTTTTTTTTTTTTAACATTTACCCAGCCAATTAACCTACATACCTGTACGTCTTTGGAGTGTGGGAGGAAACCGAAGATCTCGGAGAAAACCCACGCAGGTCACGGGGAGAACGTACAAACTCCTTACAGTGCAGCACCCGTAGTCAGGATCGAACCTGAGTCTCCGGCGCTGCATTCGCTGTAAAGCAGCAACTCTCCCGCTGAGCTACCATGCCGTCCATCACAGGTGCTGACCTCCCCACTGACCTCAAAGGGATCATCGACAAGAGTCGCTGCCTCAGAAAAGGCAGTCAGCATCATCAGAGACCCACACCACCCTGGCCACGCTCTCATTTCACACCTGCCATCGGGAAGAAGATATATGAGCCTGAAATCTGTAACATCAAGTTTCAGGAGCAGATTCTTCCCTACAACCATCAGGCTATTGAACATTACATCCTCCAAATAGTCTCCGAACCACACAGACAAGGAGGCTTTGTTTTTGACTTTGCATATATTTTTTCTTATTTATTTGTCCGATTTGTAATCTATACATAACTGAACTATTTTTGTTGAAGATTGACAAAAAAAGCTGGAGTAACTCAGCGGGACAGGCAGTATAAGAAAATAACTGCAGATGCTGGTACAAATCGAAGGTATTTCACAAAATGCTGGAGTAACTCAGCGGGTCAGGCAGCATCTCAGGAGAGAAGGAATGGGTGACGTTTCGGGTCGAGACCCTTCTTCAGACTAGTCTGGGGTACTGATTGAGAATGATCAGCCATGATCACATTGAATGGTGGTGCTGGCTCGAAGGGCCGAATGGCCTACTCCTGCACCTATTGTCTATTGTCTATTGAAAGGGAAACGGAAGATATAAACAATGATGTAGAGAGATATAGAACAATGAATGAAAGACATGCAAAAAAGTAACGGTGATAAAGGAAACAGGCCATTGTTAGCTGCTTATAGGGTGAAAACGAGAAGCTGGTGCGACTTGGGTTGGGGAGGGATGGAGTGAGAGGGAATGCCGGGGGTTACTTGAAGTTGGAGAAATCAACATTCATACCGCTGGGCTGTAAACTGCCCAAGCGAAATATGAGATGCTGTTCCTCCAATTTCCCTTTGAGCCTCACTCTGACAATGGAGGAGACCTGGGACAGAAAGGTCAGTGTGGGAATGGCAAGGAGAATTAAAGTGTTTAGCAAGTGGGAGATCAGGTAGGGACTGAGCGAAGGTGTTCAGCGAAACTATCCCCCAGTCTACATTTGGTCTCGTCGATGCCTAAGAATCCACATCTAGAACAACGAATTATAAGACTCCACAACTTATTTTGTTGTTTATTACGGGTTTTATAGAGTATTATGTTTACATATCAGTCGTGCTGCTACAAGTAAGAATTTCATTATTCCATTTTGGAACATACATTCCAATAAAACACTTGACTCTTGATCTAAAGCGCAATATCTAAATAGTGGATGACAAAGCATTTTGAAGCATAATGGCTATAAGTCGGAAAGCCATAGGTTTGATGAGGACAATGGCTTGCTGTCTCAATAGGTGGATACATGCGGGTGAAATTTAAGGATAATGTAAAATGTTACATATCAGTGGGAAGAATGAGGAAAGGCAAAATAAACTAGGAAGGCACAGTTCCAAACGTACAGGAGGTACAGGTTCAGAGAGATCTTGGATTACATGTACATTGAAAGTGGCAAGGTAGTTTGAGGAAGTGGTTAAGAAAGCATATGGGACCCAGGGTTTCATAAAGACAGAGTGTAAAGGTAAGGGAAGAAGGCCACAAAAAGCTGGAGGAACTCAGCGGGACGGGCAGCATCTCTGGAGGGAAGGAATGGGTGACATTTCGGGTCGAGAGCCTCGGAAGGTACACTGTTCAAATATCCAACTAGTTTCACTGTCCTGATTAATTCTACTGATTGTATGCCTCGTTGTCAGCCTCACCTCAGCTAACAATGAACCTTTCTACATTTTCCTTGAGCATCGTCTGCTTTGATCTGTCGATTTCACACCTTACCCGTCCATATTTCTGGTCTTCCTCTCCCCCGACTCTCAGTCTGAAGAAGGGTCTCGACTCGAAACGTCGCCCATTCCTTCTCTCCAGAGATGCTGCCTGTCCCGCTGAGTTACTCCAGCTTTTTGTGTCTATCTTCGATGTAAACCAGCATCTGCAGTTCATTCCTACCCACATTCAAACATTGGTTTTCCTTGAGGGTCTATTCATCAGAAGGTTAGATTATCAAAACTTCACATTTGGTCAATTGGAAGTCATTTTTACCTTCCTTCCCTAAGTGGTAAAATGGTGCAATGAATTTGTAGCCTGTTGCACAAACCTTTTGATTTTAATTTGGAGAGATTGTCATTGATTTACTTCACTATTTTAATACCCAGTTGGTGATATCAAGATAATTCCATTTATGTTATTTCTCAATCCTGAATAAAGTTAAGACTGTGAAAAAAATGGTACCTGCTCCCAATTTGATGACCCATATCATAAGATCATACGATCATAAGTGGTAGGAGCCAGAATTAGGCCATTCGGCCCATCAAGCCTACTCCGCCATTCAATCATGACAGATCTATCTCTCCCTCCTAACCCCATTCTCCTGCCTTCTCCCCGTAACCTCTGACACCCGCACTAACCAAGAATCTACCTATCTCAGGGATGCAAAACCTGTACTGGTTTTGGTTAATTGCTGTCATGTAGAGGAGATACCGTGACAAACTTCGCTTTGCATGCTGTCCAGTCAAATCACACCATCCAGGGGTAAAATGAAGTCATATCCAAAGAGAAAAACACCAGAGCCAAGAATGCAGTGTTACAACATTAGAGGTTCCTTCGATCAAGTGAAAGTGCGGATATAAAATGTGCCGTGGCCACAATGACATAGGCTGTAAGATCAAAGCTACAGCCTTAGCTTATGGGAGATCCATTGAGTGTAACAGCGGGGGAGAAAGTGTTTGTTGGTGTGGCACCTATACCAGGATCTGGAACATGCATTGGTGTGATGAGAATGTGTGTGGATGTGATTTAGTTTAGAGATACAGCACGGAAGCAGGCCCTTTTTGGCCCACCAAGTCCATGTCAAGCAGCGATCCCTGCATATTAACACTATCCTACACCTACTAGGGACATTTTTTACATTTACCAAGCCAATTAACCTACAAACCTGCACGTATTTGGAGTGTGGGAGGAAACCGAAGATCTCGGAGAAAACCCATGCAGGTCACGGGGAGAATGAACAAACTCTGTACAGACAGCGCCCGTATTCGGGATTGAACCCGGGTCTCCGGCGCTGCTTTCACTGTAATGCAGCAACTCTGCCACTGCGCCACCGTGCCGCTCGAAAATAAACAAATACAGATGCCAGACTAGGATTGGGTTGTGTGGTCGGAAGTGGAATGGGAACCAGATAGACGTGGGGTCCAAATGCTGATCAGGAATGTATATACGTGTGGGGCCTGAACGGGGGTTGGGAATGCAGGCAAGAGACATTTGTGGGGCAAGAACTAGGTTCTGACATCCGGAACACAGATGGGGATGCAGGTGAAAGAGCCGAGAAGGGAGGAGGGAGACAGTGGGCCACGGCTTTTGGGCATGAAGCCACACTTGTGCAACAAAAAAAAGATGATCAAGGAAATGGTCCTTTTGTAGCTGTGGGCGAAATGAAAATGAGTTATACAGACAATGAAAATTGAGTATGGAATATTTTAAAAACTTCAGCAAGAGTGTGTTCAGAAGATTTTACTACAAGTACTGATACCTTGATACGTAGTTAGGGACTGCAGGTGCTGGTTTAAACCGAAGATAGACACAAAAAGCTGGAGTAACTCAGTGGGACGGGCAGCATCTCTGGAGAGAAAGAATGGATGACATTTCGGGTTGAGACCCTTCTTCAGAAGTGTTGAAGGGTCAGTCTGAAGGAGGGTCTCGACCTGATATCTTGATATCAGATGTGGGGATGCGTTGAGTAGAATTGGTTACTACAAAACAGGCAGAAAACAGTACACAATACTCCACAGCTAGGTTTTTAAATTATACTAAGCCCTGGGCATATTTTCACACAAGGAAGGAACACTCGGAGATGGCAATGTGCTCTGACACCCAATAAAAATTATCCATGAAATATTTTAATCTTACAGTTTAAACACTAACATAATCTCTCTGTAGATCAGGGGTTCCCAACCTTTTTCATCCCGTTTACCCCTTTGGAACTTTTCGAAATTATACTTACCCCGAACCCTGTTTTGTTCAGTAATTTGAGTTTACACTTCTACCATAATAAAGCAACCGACAAATGGGGAAGTTTTAAAATACTGTTTTTAACATTATTATTTTAAGTTCAAATGACAATAATAGTAGCACATAACATTGTTATTTCACTTATTTATGAACAACTAATGATGAACAGATACTGGTGTACCAGAATCAAACACAGTCAGTCAATATGTACAAATCCAGAATCAACATATTTACCCCAGGTTGGGAACCCTTGCTGTAGATAGACACAAAATGCTGGAGGAACTCAGCGGGTCAGGTAGCATCTCTGGAGAATGATCGCCTAGCTTGGGGTCGGAGAGGAATTTCCCGGATTTTTTTCCCAAATTGGCCTGGGTTTTTGTCCGGTTTTCCGCCTCTCCCAGGAGATCACACGGTTCTTTAGGGTGGGAAGAAGGGCGATAGTGGGAAGGGGGTTGGGGTAGGATCAGCCATGATCGTATTGAATGGCGGAGCGGGTTCGAGGGGCCGGTTGGCCTACTCCTGCTCCTATTTTCTTGTGTTCTTGTGTTCTTGAGAAAAGGAATAAGTGACGTTATGAAACAATACTTCTGATGAAGGGTCAGTCTGAAGAAGGGTCTCGACCCAAAACGTCACCTATCCCTTCTCTCCAGAGATGCTGCCTGCCCCGCTGAGTTTCTCCAGTATTTTGTGCCTATCATCGGTGCATTCCAGCATCTGCAGTTTATTCCTGCACATGACCTCCCTGTGTCGTTCTTGGACCTTGCAGCTCAGGCTTTTGGAGGACTGGCAGACCTGAGGTAATAGGGGGTAAAATTGAGGAACGCCCGTATGAAAAGCCAGAACTGCAAGGGATCAACAGCAACAACTGAAATTGGATCAAATGGCGAAAAAACAAATGTTTGAGAGGAAATAGAATCATCCAAACTTGCGGACAGTTATGGAGCAATATGCCCGCACTTAGATAAGAATAGTATTATGCACTTGGGCAGGTTACATGGCAAGCATACCAACACCCAATGGAGACGCTATTCAATCCAAAGTTATAGAAGGAAAAATATTTGGATGTAATAGTGCATCAGCTACTTCGTGCAGTTGGTTTAGTTGGTTTAGAATACAAAGAGCATGAGAGACATGAGCAGGAGCAGTCCATTAAACCCCTCTACCATTCCTACTTAATCCCTGGACCCCTTGAGATCAAGAATTTACTGATCTCAGCTTTAGAAAATGGTCTGTGTCTGAGCGTTCTTAGCTATCCGCACATGAAATGCCAAAGATTCCGAGGCATCGCAGGTGCAATGGTGCAGCGGTAGAGTTGCTGCCTCACAGCGGTAGAGACCCGGCTTTGATCCTGACTACAGGTGCTGTCAGTACGGAGTACGTACGTTCTCCCTGTGACCTGCGCGGGATTTCTCCGGGATCTCCGGTTTCCTCCAACACTCCAAAGCCATGCAGGTTTTTAGGTTAATTGGCTTCTGTAAATGGTCCCTAATGTGTCGGATAGAACTAGTGTACAGGTAATCGGTGGTCACCCTGGACTTGGTGGGCTGAAGGGCCTGTTTCCATGCTGTATCTTTAAAGTAAAACTTTAAGTCTAAAGCAGCTGCTCCTGCATCCAGGAAGCCAATGCGCCGTTAAAACATTTGTCACAATTGTTCCATCTTGATTTCCCCTTGCCTCCTGCATAGGGTTGCCAACTTCATCACTCCCAAATAAGGGACAAAAGGTGACGGCACCGCCCCCTGTGCCCCACGTGACCTCACCCAGTCAGCGGCCATGTGCTCCCGCTCCACCAATGACGGCCGCCCAGGCCGGGAGGCGGGTTGCTATGCAACCTCCATTAGGCGGCGCCCAGGCCTCCGGGCCTACACTATCCAGGCCTACAGTGTCTGGGCCTAGAGCGCTCCCCGGGTCTAATGCGGGGCAAGGGAATACGGGACAAACAAATTTAGCCCAAAATGTGGGATGTCCTGGCTAATATGGGACAGTTGGCAACCCTATACCTGTAATCTCTCTCCTGCAACTTCTCCCACCTTTCCCTCTGCCTGGTAATGCTGCTGCAAACTGTTAAAGGCACTGGTCAATTCTAACATCTATTAAATGGAGTCGATCATCAGAAAGATTGCTGTCAATGTTCTTCCATTTCTTCTTCTCCCACACACTTTCCCTCCATGAACATCATTCCCCGTTCATTGCTTCCTTTGTGTGTTCAAGTTAACTACTCGTTAGCATTCTATCTGGAATCAATGATAATGGGTTTAATCAACTAGTGGTACCCAATGTTTCATGAAACATGCTTCATGTTTCCCTCGAGCACAGGAGGATAAGGGGTGATCTTATAGAGGTGTACAAAGCCACGACAGGAATAGATAGGGTCGACGTACAGAATCTCTTGCCCAAAGTAGGGGAATCAAGATCTAGAGGGCATGGGTATAAAGTGAGGGGGTAAAGATTTCATAGGAACCTGAGGGGTAACCTTTTTTAAAAAAGGGTGGTGGGTGTATGGAATGAGCTGCCGGAGGAGGCAGGTACTATTGCAATGTTTAAGAAACATTTAGACAGATACATGGATAGGACAGGCTAAGAGGGAAATGGGCCAAAAGCAGGCAGGTGGGACTAGATTTGACAGGACATGTAGGCAAGTTGGGCGAAGGGCCTGTTTCTATGCTGTAAGACTCTATGACTCTTTGACTCGTGTCTGGGGTCACTGTGGGTTTAATTTCATGAAATACCAGAGTAAACGAACTCCAGTTGCTCTGACTTATCAGGGTAGAAGCAGACAATCTACCCATTGCACAACTTATTCCTTCCCAAGCCTGCAAGAAGCAGGGTGCAAAGCTAGGTAGTGAAATGTTGTGGCATAAATTGTGAAGCAGACATTCCGTAGGTGATTGAAATTCAGAAGCGGCTCGAACTGTCCCTGTCTCAACCAGCATTGATCTGTGTCTGCATGTCTACCGTTCACCCACCCTCACGGGATCCAGCAAGGCCGAAGGCTTTAGGTCGATGTTGGTTAAAGGTAAGAAAAAAATGCATTAACTTATGAAAGATTATACTAAGATCAGATGGGAGGTCTGGATTTTCAGACAGCCTTTACAAAAAGAGGACACGGAGTGCTCCCAGCTGATTGCCTTTTAGGAATGAATGAAAAAAGCAAACAGCTGCAGAATGCAAGTAGTTTCAGCACTTTGTCACAAAAGGGCGACACATGTGTCAGGCCTTGGAACTGGAATTGGTTTATAACAGTGTAAAACATTTGAAATGAAATTAAAATCAAAGTTTCAGTATCAGTTTAGTTTATTGCCACGTGCGCCAAGGTACAGTGAAAAGCTTTTTGTTGCGTGCTATCCAGTTGGCAGAAAGACGGTACATGGTTTGAGAAGTGTGGAGCGAATGTAATATGAGTTTGTAGATCTGCTTCTGTGGGCAGCACGGTGGCGCAGCGGTAGAGTTGCTGCCTTACAGCGAATGCAGCGCCGGAGACTCAGGTTCGATCCTGACTACGGGCGCCGTCTGTATGGAGTTTGTACGTTCTCCCTGTGACCTGCGTGGGTTTTCTCCGAGATCTTCGGTTTCCTCCCACACTCCAAAGACGTACAGGTGTGTAGATTAATTGACTGGGTAAATGTAAAAATTGTCCCTAGTGTGTGTAGGATAGTGTTAATGTGCGGGGATCGCTGGGCGGCGCAGACCCGGTGGGCCGAAGGGCCTGTTTCCGCGCTGTATCTCTAAATAAATAAATAAAATAGCCGCCTTTGCCGGGCGCCATCTTGGAAGCAGCTCAAAGGCAGATGAAATACAAACCTGTTGCACCGTGGAAATTGCGACAGAAACATATGTTCCAGCAATGTAGTTTCTGATAATTACAGCCGAACTGTTGGATGTGTGCAGAGGTGTAACAATTCTTCACGGTTGGATCACGGCAGAATGGTCGGTGGCGCACGGCAGAATGGTTGGTGCCAGAAAATGAATCGTTTATCAATGGAGGACACAATCGTGGCAGAGGCTCCTGTGGTCCAACCCCTTAAGAATTTTGTAAGTTTCTATAAGATCCCCCCTCAATCTTCTAAATTCCAGAAGAGGGGCCTCGGCACGGGGGGGGGGGGGGGGGGGGGGAGGGGGGGGGGTTGGAGAGAGGGGGGGGGGGGGCTGCGGCCATGTACGGTGGCAGGCCTGGTTGGTCGCTGCGAGAAGATGAGACTGCACTGGGAACGTTGTCCGCCCTGCAAACATGGAGCCTCTGTGTGCCGTCCAGGGTAATGCCTGCTGTATGATTTTGGAATTAAACTTACTGTCACATGTGACTGGGCACGGTGAGATTCTTTGCTGCACACCCAATGTATACAAATAGCAGCCACCTACGGCGTGGACTTACTGGACTGTATGCAAAAACAAAGAATTTCTCTGCACCTGGGTAACATTGAATCATTGAGAGACAAGAGACCGCAGGCGCAGAAAATGTGGAGCAACAAACAATCTGGTGGGTCCACTGAATTTCTCCAGTAGATTGGTCAATGTGTTGGTCTGACCTGGTGGAAGGAGGTCTCGGGTCAGCTTGGTTTGTAATACTCAACAAAACAACATTGGAACCACAAAACAAGCCCTTACCTCACACCTCACAGTTACGAGGGATACAATAACTAACAACCAGAAAAAAAAATAAGGGAGGCAACTTCTAAAGGACTGGCAGCAGTTTTAAAGTGTATTTTGACAGTAAAGGGAAAGTAATCACCTATTTATAAAGCATTTTTAGAATACCATCTCTCACTTCTCTGCACACCAACCCACTGCATAGGATTTGGACATAGAACAGTAGAACAGTACAGAATAGGAACAGGCCCTTCGGCCCACATTCTTTGTACCAAACATGATTCGAGATTAAACTAATCTCCTCTGCCTGCACATGCTCCATGTTCATCCATTCACTATATATATTCATGTTTAATTTAGTTTAGAGATACAGCGCCGAAACAGGCCCATTTGGCCCACCGGGTCCGCGCCGACCAGCGATCCCCGCACATTAACACTATCCTATGCCCACAAGGGACAATTTTTACATTTACCAAGCCAATTAACCTACAAACCTGCGCGTCTTTGGAGTGTGGGAGGAAACCGAAGATCTCGGAGAAAACCCACGCAGGTCACGGGGAGAACGTACAAACTCCGTACAGACGGCGCCCCTAGTCAGGATCGAACCTGAGTCTCCGGCGCTGCATTCGCTGTAAGGCAGCAACTCTACCGCTGCGCTACCGTGCCGCCCTAAATTCATGTGGCTATCTAAAAACCTCTTAAACGCCACAATAGTCTATGCCTCCACCACTATCCCTGTGAGCTAAGATACAGTTGTTACCGAACTATGAGCCATGTTTAGTATGCCATCTCTCACTGCCCTGTACAGCCATCCACTGCCAACATTCGTACCTATTCCTGACTATACATATGTGCACAACATAAGGATATGCTGCTTCATTGAAATACTCCAAAAGTGGCCAAACCCAAGTCCAACAAAGCTGCATCATAACTTCCTGATGCTAATGCTCAAGGCACCAGTCTATGAAAGCAAGCATACCCTTCGTGCCTTCGTGTGCTGCCACTTTTCTCAGAGTTATGTACTTGAACCCCAAGATCCCTCTGCATATCAAAGCTGTTAAAGGTCATGCCATTAATTGTATATATTTCCCCGTACATTTGACCTCCCAAATTGCAATGCTTCACTTGTTTGGATTAAACTCCATCTGCCATTTCTCTGCCCATTTCTAGAGCTGAACTATATCCTGTATACCTTGACATTCTTCCTCACTGTCCGTGACCCCAGCAACCTTGGTGTCATCTGCAAACCGACTACGTTTACGTCTAAGGTAGACACAAAATGCTGGAGTATCTCAGCGGGTCAGGCAGCATCTCTGGAGAGAAGGAATGGGCGACGTTTCGGGTCGAGACCCTTCTTCAGACGTTTACGTCCACATCATTTATATATATCACAAGCAGAAGAGGTCCCAACACAGATCCCTGCAGAACTGCACAGGTCGGAACTCCAGACTGGATATTGTCCGTCCACCTCAAACCTCTGTCTTCTATCAGTAAACCAGTTCTGAATCTGAATCCACATGATCACTGTTAATCCCATGCATCTTAATCTTCTGGATTAATGGTTCAATGGTTCATTTGTACTTTATTGCCACATGTATCGAGGTACAGTGAAATTATTTTTTACACACAGTTCAGTACAAGTCTCACTATACATAAACACTTAGAAACATCTTAGATAAGCATCTCAGATCAATACAAGTGTGTAGTAGTAGTGCACTGAGACAGTGTACAGAGTCGTCCGATTTGGCCCCATTTTTCAAGTCCCAGTCGTTGCAAGAGCAGGGTTCTTGGCCTGACCATGAAGGCCCGTTGTCCTGGTGGGTTTGCCGGGACGGCCTGGCTAAGGATAGCCGTGGTGTCCCCCGCCGCAGCAGGCCACGTCCAGTCCACATGGTCGGCCTCTTCTCTGTCCTTCCTTCGAGTCTTACTGATCTACTAGGCTGCTTCCCTCTCCCCTGCCTCTTTAGTTTCAACCCTCCCGAGTAGCAGTGCAAACATCCCAGCAAGAACGTTGGCACCCCCAGTTCAGATACAACCCGTCCCTTTGTGCAGGTTAGGTCTTAATGTCATAAGGTCATACGGAATAGGAGTGGAATTAGGACATTCGGCCTGTCAACTCTACTCCGCCATTCAATCATGGCTGATCTATCTCTCCCTCCTAACCCCATTCCCCTGACACCTGTACTAGTCAAGAATCTATCTATCTCTGCCTTAAAAAATATTCACTGACGGCCTCCACAGCCTTCTGTGGCAAAGAATTCCACAGATTCACCAAAGATATTTAATAATAATAATAATAATGCATTTTATTTATATAGCGCTTTTCATATACTCAAAGATGCTTTACAGAGGTTTTGAGAACATAGGGAAATGAATAAATAGATAAATAAGTAAATAAATAAATGAACAGAGAAAGGAGACAGAAGGTGAGGTGACCTTCAGTGGTTGAAGGCAGTACTGAACAGGTGAGACTTCAGCGATGTTTTGAATGTGGTGAGTGTGGAGGAGTCTCTAACGGTTTGGGGTAGTGAGTTCCATAGGGTGGGAGCAGCGATGGAGAAAGACCTGTCCCCCCAGGATCTGAGTTTAGTCCGGATGTGGGGGGATAGGAGATTGGCAGCGGCAGAGCGGAGGGTGCAGGTGGGAGTGTGCCTGTGGAGGAGGTCGGTCAGGTAGGATGGGGCCAGGTTATGGAGGGCTTTGTAGGTTATGAGGAGGATTTTGTACTGGATTCTCTGGGGGGCTATGTGAGGATGCTGTTCATTGACTTTAGTTCAGCATTCAACACAATAGTCCCCAGCAGACTGGTTGAAAAGCTGCTGGAACTGGGGCTTAGCACCCCTCTGTGTGCCTGGGTCCTGGACTTTCTCACTGCCAGGCCCCAAGTGGTCAGGATGGGGGAACACACATCTAGCTCCCTCACCCTGAACATAGGATCCCCCCAGGGCTGCGTCCTTAGCCCCCTACTGTACTCCCTGTACACACATGACTGTAGGGCCAGGTTCAGCTCAAACTCCATCATCAAGTTTGCTGATGACACTGTGGTGGTGGGCCGGATCTCCAACAACGATGAGAAGGCCTACCGGGAGGAGGTGGCTGATCTGGCACTCTGGTGTCAGGACAATAGCCTCCTCTTGAATGTCACTAAAACAAAGGAGCTGATTGTGGACTTCAGAAGGGCTAAACATCCAAGGACGTACACGCCACTGGAGATAAATGGGTCTATTGTGGATAGGGTGAGCAGTTTCAAATACTTGGGAGTCCGCATCGCAGAGGATCTGACGTGGGCAACGCACATTGCCGCACTGGTGGGTAAGGCTAAGCAGCGTCTTTACCACCTTAGACAACTGAGGAAATTCAGAGTGTCGCTGAGGATCCTTCATTGCTTCTACTCTGGGGCTGTAGAGAGCATCCTATCCGGCAACATTACAGTCTGGTTTGGGAACAGCTCTGCCCAGGACAGGATGGCCCTGCAGAGAGTAGTGCGTTCGGCAGAACGCACCATGGGAACTACACTCGTCCCCCTGCAGGACCTATACATCAGGAGGTGCAGATCCAGAGCAAGCAAGATCATGAGGGACCCCTGCCACCCCAGTAACGGACTGTTCCAGATGCTACGGTCAGGCAAACGCCTCCGCTGTCACGCTGTGAAAACGGAGAGGATGAGACGGAGCTTCTTCCCACAGGCCATCAGGACTGTCAACTTTGATAACCCCAGAGACTAAATTTTTGTCGACACTTTTTGTGCTATGTTTAGTAACTTATTAACTTTATTTATATGCTGTAACTGTAATTCTTTTTGTGCACAACCCGCAGGCATTGCCACTTTCATTTCACTGCACATCGACTATGTGTATGTGACAAATAAATTTGACTTGACTTGACTTGACTTGGATGGGGAGCCAGTGGAGTTTATAAAGGACGGGGGTGATATGGTCACGGATCGAGGTGTGTGTGAGTAGACGGGCAGCGGAGTTTTGAATGTATTGAAGTTTATTGATGATTTTTGAGGGTGCGCCATAGAGGAGGCTGTTGCAGTAGTCCAGACGGGAGGTGATGAAGGCGTGGATGAGGGTTTCTGCAGCTGTGGAGGAGAGGGATGGACGGAGACGGGCAATGTTTTTGAGGTGGAAGAAGGCTGTCTTTGTGATGTGTTTGATGTGTTTGTCGAAGGAGAGGGTTTGATCAAGGATGATTCCAAGATTCCAGATGTGAGGTGAGGTGGATACTGGGAGACCATCAATGTTGAGGATGAAGTTTTGGGTGGATTTGGTGAGCGTTTTTGGACCAATGATGATGATTTCAGATTTGTTGCAATTGAGTTTGAGGAAGTTTGATTGAAGCCAAGATTTTATTTCAGTAATGCAGTTTGTCAGTGTAGAGTGTGTGGTGGGGGAGATTGACTTGGTGGAGATGAGGAGCTGGATATCATCGGCGAAGCAGTGGAAGTTGAGACCATGACCATTTCTTCTCATCTCCTTCCTAAAAGAGCATTCTTTAATTCGGAGGCTGTGAACTCTAGGTCTCGACTCTCCCACTAGTTCAAACATCCTCTCCACATCCACCCTATCCATGCCTGTATGTTTGAATGAAGTCCTCCCTCAATCTTCTAAACTCCAGCGAGTATAGGCCCAGTGCCATCAAATGCTCATCATAGGTTAACGTACTCATTCCTGGGATCATTCTTGTAAACCTCCTCTGGACCCTCTCCAGAGCCAAAACACATCCTTCCTCAGATATGGTTGCCAAAATTGCTCACAATATTCCAAATGTGTCCTTACCAGCGCCTTATGGAGTTACCTCTGCCCCTAAAAAAATTCCAATGGTCTAAAAATGTGAAACCCTGTCTCTTGCACGAAATCCTGAGCCACGTATTCATCTGTCCTTTCACCCTCTTCCTACTCTCACTAGCACTTGGCACCGGGAGATTGCTACCCTCAGGGTCTTGCTTTTCAATCTTCTGTGTAAATCCCGATCTTCACTTCCCTGGACCTCATCCCATCAATGTACACCGCGACTTCCGGCAAGGTCACCGTCTCCCTTGGGAATGTTCTGCAGCTGCTCGGAGAGATTCTGGACTCTGGCACCGGGGGAGGCAACACTTCATCCTGAGGTCTCGTTTGGTGCTACAGAATCTCCTGTCGATTCCCCTAACTAATGGGTCTCCTATCACTATGGCTCTGTCTGACTTTCCCCTTGCCAGCTGTGTCTCAGAGCCAGGCCCAACACCCTTCCACATCTCTAGTTTCCCTCTCCCCTGACTCTCGTTCTGAAGAAGGGTCTCGTTCCAAAACATCACCCGTTCCTTCTCTCCAGGGATGCTGCCTGTCCCGCTGAGTTACGCCAGCATTTTGTGTCCATCTTGGGTGTTGAACCAACATCGGCAGTTCCTTCCTGCACATAATTCATGTCCTAACGGGAGTTATCACACCACAGACCAGGCCAGTTCTCCCCCACAACAACATTCAAAGGAGCATACCTGTTGTGGGGAGGAACAGCTCAGGGGATACCTGCACTCTCTGCCTTTAGTCAATAGTCAATAGTCAAGTTTATTTGTCACATACACATAAATGAGCAGTGAAATGAAAGATTGCCCACAGTCCAACAATAAGAGCAATACAAATAAGCAATAACACCCACAATCACAAACCAACACCAAACAAAAAGAAACAAAAGAAACATCCATCACAGCGAGTCTCCTCCAGTCACCTCCTCACTGTGATGGAAGGCCAGAATGTCTTTTTCTCTTCCCCTGCTGTCTTCCCCCGCGGTCAGGCTGTTGAATTTGCCACGTTCCAGGCCGCGCTGGATGGTGGAAGGTCCGCAGTGGGCCGACCCCAGCCCCGCGATCCGGGGCGGGCGAAGACGTGGCCGCTGCCGCTGCACGTCGGGGCGGTCGCAGCTCCCGACATTGAAGCCCCCGCCGGGCGTAGAAAATCCCGCGGCCTATTCCCTTTCCTGTGGCCACCCATCTATTTCTTTCCTGTACCTTACGTGTGACAATCTCCCTGTAACTCCTGCCTGTGACACTCTCACACCCACGGATAATCCTGAAATCATCCAGACGTAGCTCCAGATTCTTAACATGGTCCTGAAGAAACTGCAGCTGATCACACTTACTGCAGGTTTGGTTTAGATATTCAGCTCTGAAACAGGCCCTTCAGCCCACCGAGTCCATGCCGACCAGTGATCCCCGCACACTAACTCTATCCGACCCACACTCTGGTCAATTTTGCATTTATACCAAGCCAATTAACCTACAAATGTACGCCTCTGGATTGTGGACGGGAACCGATGATCTCGGAAAAACCCACGCAGGTCATGGGGAGAACGTACAAACTCCGTACAGACAACAGCCGGAGTTGGGATCGAACCCGGGTCTCCGGCGCTGCAGAGCTTCACCTCAAAATAGCCTCCCTCCCCTACACAGCCACTCCCAACAGGCCACTCCGCATAACCTACTCTTCCTTTTGTTAGCTGCTGTGTCTCTTCCTCGGCTAATCAAACTTCAACAACATTTTTCTGTCTTTGTCTCATTATTACCTAAATCTGGTGCCTGACAAAAAACTTCTGATCTCAGTTTTGAAGTTCAGTTCAGTTTAGTTTATTCTCACGTGTACCGAGGCACAGTGAAAAGCTTTTGTTGCGTGCTAACCAGTCAGCAGAAAGACAATACATGATTACAATCGGTCCACTTACAGTGTAAAGAAACATGACAAGGGAATAACGTTTAGTGCAAGGTAAAGCCAGCAAAGTCTGATCAAGGATAGTCCAAGGGTCACCAAAGAGGTAGGTAGTAGTTCAGCACTGCTCTCTGGTTGCGGTAGGATAATTCAGTTGCCTGATAACAGCTGGGAAGAAACTGTCCCTGAATCTGGAGGTGTGCGTTTTCACATTTCTATACCTCTTGCCTGATGAGACTGGGGAAAAGGAGTGACCGGGGTGCGACTTGTCCTTGATTATGCTGCTGGCCTTGCCGAGGCAACGTGAGGTATAAACGGAGTCAATGGAAGGGAGGTCGGCTTGTGTGATGGTCTGGGCTGCGTCCACAATTTGCTGCAAATTCTTGCCGCCCTGGTCGGAGCTGTTCCCAAACCAAGCTGTGCTGCTTCCTGATAAAATGCTCTCTGTGGCGCATCTGTAGACGTTGGTGAGAGTTGTTGGGGACACGCCGAACTTCCTTAAGTCTTTTTCATTTGACCTGAGTAACCACCATCTGGGCGGCACGGTGGCGCAGGGGTAGAGTTGCTGCCTTACAGCGAATGCAGCGACGGAGTCTCAGGTTCGATCCTGACCACGGGCGCCGTCTGTACGGAGTTTGTACGTTCTCCCCGTGACCTGCCTGGGTTTTCTCCGAGATCTTCGGTTTCCTCCCACACTCCAAAGACGTACAGGTTTGTAGGTTAATTGGGTAAAAAGTAAAAATTGTCCCTAGTGTGTGTAGGTTAGTGTTAATGGGGACTGGAGGAGACTCACTGTGATGGATGTTTCATTTTTTGGGGTTGTGTAAATTGCTTATTTTATTGCTTTTATTGTTGGACTGTGGGTGACTAAATTTTGTCCAAAAAACTTGTTTTTTGGATGACAAATAAAGATATCTTGAATCTTGAATGTGCGGGGATCGCTGGGCGGCGCGGTGGGCCGAAGGGCCTGTTTCCGCGCTGTATCTCTAAATCTAAATCTAAAAAAAAATCACCTCAAATTTTTCACTGAATTTTGCATGACAAAGCACAATTTGATGAAGTGGCAACATTGCCAAAGGCAGCCACTTCTCAAAGTATGATGATTACATGGATCTTATGTTTCAGGATGAAGCAGAGTGATGCAAAATTCATGTTAATTCATGTTCACTCGCAATGCAAAAAATAAGTTCGGCTTAATTATCTCGATGGCAACGTGGCCTTGTTTCCAACATACTGAAAGCAGTGTAGCTTTTATTTTATTAAAGGCAATTACACAAACAAATCCACGTTGAATGTTTAATCACTGCGTAAAAAATTCACCACAGTGCCAGATCTACTGCAGTGCCTCAACCTAGGACATTGATGCATACACAGTAAGTGTACTCTTAGTAAAGTAATGATAAAAAATGTCACAACACTTGTTTTTCAAGTAGAACTATCGAATGTCTTGGGATCTAATGACACTGGGTCAGCAGAATGTCACCAAGTCAAAGATCTCATCCCACAAGGCACAAAATCTGTTGTGCACTGCATTCAGTGCAAGTAGTCATTGGAATGCTTTGGGGAATTTGAAAGGCCACTAAAGTGACATAAAAAGCATGTAAAGAGAAGATACTAAAGGAAAATTGACTGTGGATATACACCATCTGATTTTTTTCCGCCCCAGGTTGTTTCGTGCACTAGTGACAGGCTATTCCTGACAGTATTTGGGGATATCAATAAAAGACAGAAAGTGTTGAATTAATTCAGCGGGTCAGACAGCATCCCTGGAGAACATGGACAGGTTCAAAGGTTCCAAGGTCTTTTATTGTCACGTGTACCAATTAAGGTACAGTAAAACTCAATTTGTAGGGAGGAACTGCAGATGCTGGTTTACACCAAAGATAGACACGAAATGCTGGAGCAACTCTGCGGGACAGGCAGCATATCTGGATGGGTCAGTTTTCAGGTTGGGACCCTTCTTCAGACTGATTGTGGTGGGCAGAGAAGGGTGGAGAAAGCTGGAGGAGCGGAGAGGCAGGACAAAGCCTGGGGAGTGATAGGTGGATACGTGTGAGGGGGGGGGGGGGCTCTTGATCGGCAGGTGGTTGGCCAGAGATGAAAGCCCAAAAGGTGTGTGATCAGGATAGAAGTGTGAATTGTGAACCCAGTGGAAGGAATACCAGTGGAAGCGGAGTGGGAGGGGAGACAAGGGTGCATGTCTACATTGAGCATAGTGAAGGGGGGGGGGGGGGGTAGATTTTAGGTTAGTTATCTTACATTGGAGAATTCAATGTACATACTGTCAGGTTATAAGCTACCCAAGTGGAATTTGAGTAGGAAGGAACTGCAGATGCTGGTTTATTCCGAAGTTAGACACAAAATGCTAGAGTAATTCAGTGGGGCAGGCAGCATCTGTGGATAGGATCAGACTGCAGAAGGATCTCGACCTGAAACATCACCCATTCCTTCTATCCAGAGATGCTGCCTGTACCGCTGAGTTACTCCGCCATTTTGTGCTTGTCAAGTGAAATGTGAAGTGGTGTTCCTCCCAGTTTGCATGTGGCCTTACTCTGGCAATGGTGTTTACAAAGTGCTGGAGATAGACACAAAGTGCTGGAGTGACTTCATGGGCCGGGCACCACCTCTGTTCACAAAGTGCTGGACACACAAACTAGCATCTGCAGTTCCTTGCTTCTACATTTTAGTGTTGATCTGAGCAACAACTGATTTAGATTTTAGATTTAGAGATAAAGCGCAGAAACAGGCCCTTCGGCCCACCAAGTCCGCGCCGCCCAGCAATCCCCGCGATTTGGAGGAAATAGGCTGGATTGTCCACATTAATTTGTTGCCTGGATGCCTTTTACAGAAATCACTGCCGGAGATTTCCAGCCTTATTAATGAAAGGGATTTCGGTGGATGGAAGGGCTATCTATCCTTGACCACATTCACACAAAGCACAAAGAGGTGAAACGCTTCCTCCACGTAGACCTTTGAAATCAGAGCAATGCCAATATTTCTCACGACGCACCTTGGACGACGAGGATGAGCTCCTGTGAAGAAATGACAACAAAGCATGATTGGGAACAAAATCAGACATTCAGCTGACCTTCCGAGATGGCAAAAAGAACCCGTGAAAAACGCTATGTTTGTGAAGATTTAATTTCCGTCCTTTAATTAACTTACTCTTCGGATGTGGAAATTTGTCATTCCATTCACGGTGGAAAATCTGCACGGTTAAACTGGGGAAAAGGTCATGTGGTGAAGTTCGGATATTAAATGTGAGTGATGTGAGCAACAGAATACAGTCCAGAGCCCTCTGGCAGGTTACGCCAAAGCCTTGTTTGGTAACTTAAAAGCCCAGGACCAAAGCAGGCTGCAGAATGTGGGAGAGGTTGCCCAGTTTATCATGGACACCGACCCAGCCACTATCGAAGGAATCGGAAGGTCATAAGTGAAAGGAGCAGAATTCGGCCATTCGGCCGATCAAGCCGACTCCGCCATTCAATCATGGCTGATCTATCTCTCCCTCCTAAGCTCATTCTCCCGCCTTCTCCCCAGAACCCCTGACACCTGCACTAATTATCGCAGACAAATCTGCAGGCGTTGCCTCAAAAAGGCAGCTAACATCATCAAAGACCCACAGTATCCTGGCCATGCTCTCATCTCACTACTACCATTGGGAAGAAGGTATTGGAGCCTGAAAACCATGAACCCCAAGTTCAAGAATAGCTTCATCCCAGTAACTATCATACTCTTGAACACTGCATAACCAGAACCCTTTCTCAGCAACTATGATCTACCATGGACCATGTTTTGGTTGGACCAGGCCTAGTCTGGTTCCCAAGCATTACTGACAGTAAGGATGGAGAAATAATTATTTAAGAATGTTTGCTTATGAAGGACCTGTCCTACTTAGGCGATTTTTTTGGCGACTGCCGGCGACTGTCAAAGTCGTAGCAGATCGCCGAACTTTTCTTTTACCCGACGACAATGACCACGACAATGCTGAGTCAGGTCGAGATTACAGCGTCTTCTGAAACATCGCGAAAATCCCCACGCTGTCAATGCTTCTCCGGCGTCCTAATTTTCGCTGAAATCACTGACAAGTTGGTAAGTACTTGAGAGTTTTATAACATCTTGTATGGGTTACTTAAAAACCAAGCTTCACTGTAACAAGGCATAAACTGGATTTACTTCCAGTTTACTAATAGCTGTATTAAAAAATTTTTTTTAAAGTGGTTAAGTGGATTTTTGTGAAAAGTGTGTGGGCATTCTTTGAAAATGTAAGGGAGATGCATATCTGGTTTCTGGGTTGCATATCTGGGTTGGGAGCCCAATTTAAATGTAATGGCTGAGGGCAAAAACATTGCAAAAATTCCCACGCTTACCTGACCGTCAAACTGCCGCCTCCAATCTACCTGTCAAATGTCCTGACGGTAAATAAATTGGTTAAACACAAGCATTTTATGGTATTTTGAAATGACTTTACTTATTTTAATATTATGTGCTTCTAAATGCATCTAAGAGAACCTATCAAACCTGGGGTCAGCATGCGACAGCGCCCGCAATAAGCAACGATACCTGGCGACAAGCCAGCTGTCGCCGAGAGATTTCAAACCGGATGATTTCTCAGCGACGCTCCGAGATCCACTATGATTTTTGGAAGACTCCTCACGATCATGCCCGCGACACCCCGGCGAACTGTCGGCGACAGCCTAGTCGCTGGCAGTCGCCTTAAAATCGCCCAAGTGGGACAGGCCATTTACGTAATATGGCGGTGGGTTCATTTCTATTGTACATATTATTGTAAATAATTGCTTCTTTTTTTTTTGGTTAAAAAAAGCATTAATGATTAGCAATATATTGCATTATTGATTATATATATTTATTGCATAAATGGGCCTTTGAAGCTGCAGCAAGAAAGAATTTCACTGTGCCATTGCAGGCACTGTATGTATGACAAGTAAACAGTCTTGATTTGACTCTTGAAATCTGGGGGATGAACTGGCTTGAATGTTCGATGAACATTCTTCACCTGTCTCCACACATCAAAACCATATTCCTCTCTTGTGATGAGCACATTTCAAACACTCACAAGCTGGCATGTCCAGGTTCTTGCGAGGACAATTCTCCCGTCTAGGTGTGATTCAGATCGTCAGTGCTGTCTGTGTGGTGTTTGCACATTCCACCTGCGACTGGGTGGGATTCCATCAGATGCTCGGGTTTCTTTTCATATCAGAAAGATTTGCTGAAGGGCGAATTGTACTGAGAGCAGATAGGAGATAGGAGAATCAGGAAGGGGGTGATGGACATGTCAGTGAGAATAACTTAATTTAGTTTAGAGATACAGCGCGGAAACAGGCCCTTCGTCCCACCGAGTCCGCACCGACCAGCGATCCCCGCACACTAACACTATCCTACACACACTAGGGACAATTTTACATTTATACAATTATACCAAGCCAATTAACCTACAAACCTGTACGTCTTTGGAGTGTGGGAGGAAACCAAAGATCTCGGAGAAAACTCACGCAGGTCACGGGGAGAACATACAAACTCCGTACAGACAGCGCCCGTAGTCAGGATCGAACCCGGGTCTCTGGCGCTGTAAAGGTAGTAGCTCAACAACTACGTTACCGTGCCGCCATTTTAGACTTAAGAGATATGGCGCGGATGCAGGCCTTTCGGCCCACCGAGACCCCGCTGACCAGCGATCATCCCGTACACTAGCACTATCCTATACAATGGGGTCAATTTACAATTTTCTACTGAAGCCAATTAACCTACAAACCTGCACGTCTTTGGAGTGCGGGAGGAAACCAGAGCACCCGGAGGAAACCCATGCAGTCACAGGGAGAACGTACAAACTCTGTACAGCCAGCACACGTAGTCAAGATGAAAGCTGGTTCGCTGGTGCTGTAAGGCAGCAACTCTACCGCTGCGCCACCGTGCTGGTACAATAAGTGGGGAAAAGAAATTTCCCTGAATACCCTTCCCTGAATGTGAAAACGGGACAAAGTGGATGGAGATCAAGGAAAATGTAGAACAGATCATTGTTAGCTGGGAGAAAGTAACATCAAAGCAAAGAGAGATAAAGAGAGATATCAGGTAACAATGATCTATTCTACATTTTTTCTTGATCTCCATCCCCTTTATCTAGCTTTTAACACCTCGCACTTCCTTATCTCTGTATCTCCCACTCCCCTGACTTCAGTCTGAAAAAGGGTCTCGACCCGAATTGTCACCCATTTCTACTCTCCAGAGATGCTGCCTGTCCCACTGAGTTACTCCAGCATTTTGTGTCCATCTTTGGTTTGACCTGCATCTGCTGTTCCTTCCACCACAAAGAGAAAACAAGGCAGCTTTCAGTGGAAAAGTAGACTGCTATTGTACACCGACTTGGTTCTCTTTCTCCCAGTTCTGCTGAAGATCTTCAACCTGAAATGATAATTCTATTTCTCTTTCCACAGATGCTGCCTGATCTTGGAGGTGGTGAAACCTCTGAAAATAGTGCCAGCGCATTCCATTTAATTTCAGATTTTCAGCATCTGCGGTTTAAATTTTTTTAAATTGTCGCTGCCATCAAGTATATTTGCGTTGTGAACAATGTGTGGGAAGATTGACGACAAAACTACGTGCACTTTTAAAGCACCTTTCAGCTATTAAATCATGTTAAGGCACATTAGCAGATTTTAAAAGATGACCAAAAGCTAGACCAGGGAGATGAGAGATGAACAGTGGGAGAGGATTTTTGGGAGCATTTCAAAGCATTGTTACAGTTGAAAGGTGCTATGAGGGAAAATGAGAAAGTAGTTGTCTAATTGCAAAATGAGGCATAATTGTGCACTCACAATTCAAGAAGTCTTTCAGGGAGTTGATGATGCAAAAGTATTTTTACAGTAAAGCAGATAAGGAGTTAAAGGATGTTATACTGTATGTATAAAACTTAAAAAGCTCAGAGCCAACTGCTAATAAATTAGTACCAAAATAAATAAATAAACTATTTTTAGTTTAGTTTAGAGATACAGCACGGAAACAGGCCCACCGAGTCCGCACCGACCAGCGATCCCCGCATGTTAACACTATCTTAGTAACACGAGAGACAATTTACATTTATGCCAAGCCAATTAGTCTACAAACCTGTACGCCTTTGCAGTGTCGGAGGAAACCAAACATCTAGGAGAAAACCCACATCGTTAATGGGGAGAACGTACAAACTCCTCACTGACAGCACCCGCAGTCAAGATCGAACCTGGGTCTCTGGCGCTGTAAGGCAGCAACTCTACCGCTGCGCCACCGTGCCGCCTAAATTAGCAGAATTTCCACATATGTACCCCACAGTTCATGTTTCTCCTGACATTAAAATGAACAGGTAAGTCAAGGTAGAGGATGATGAAATTTCCAATCCCAATCTATCTCAATAACAAAGAATCAAACTCAGGATCATGGAGCTGGTACTATAAATCATTTATGCACACCAGTAATGTACTATTTCTCCCTATCTTTATAATGGATTCATTTATTCCAATGAACAAAATGTAGTCAACCATAGGAAAATCACTTTAAGTAGGGAAATACTGAGATAAATATGCAAAGAGACCCGGGTTCAATTGTGACTACGGGTGCTGTCTTTACGGAGTTTGTACATTCTCCCTATGACCTGTGTGAGTTTTCTCCGGGAGCTCTGGTTTTGTCCCACACTCCGAAGACATTCAGGTCTGTCGGCTAATTGGCCTTGTAAAAATTGTCAATTGCCCCTAGTGTGTGTAGGATAGTGTAAGTGAGCGGGGATCGCTGTTCAGCATGGACTTGGTGGGCCTAAATGCCTGCTTCTGTGCTGTATCTCTAAAACTAACTAAAACTAAAGGTATAGAACGGGTCAGACAACATCTCTGGAGGATATGGATTTTTGATGTTTCAGGTCAGGACCCTTCTTCAGACTCTTGACATTCCCTCCATTCCCCCCACAGATGCTGGCTGACCTGTTGAGTTCCCGCAGGCTCGGCGATCGCTTCGCTCAACACCTGCGCTCGGTCCGCGTTGGCCAAACTGATCTCCCGGTGGCCGAGCACTTTAACTCGCCCTCCCATTCCCAGTCTGACCTTTCTGTCATGGGCCTCCTCCAGTGCCATAGTGAGGCCCACCGGAAATTGGAGGAACAGCACCTCAGTTTGCAGCCCAGTGGTATGAACATCGACTTCTCCAAATTTAGATAATTCCTCTGTCCCTCTCTTCCCCTTCTCCTTCCCAGATCTCCCTCTATCTTCCTGTCTCCACCTATATCCTTCCTTTGTCCCGCCCCCCTGACATCAGTCTGAAGAAGGGTCTCAACCCGAAACGTCACCCATTCCTTCTCTCCTGAGATGCTGCCTGACCTGCTGAGTTACTCCAGCATTTTGTGAATAAATACCTTCGATTTGTACCAGGATCTGTAGTTATTTTCTTATACTACCTGTTGAGTTCCTCCAGCACTTTGTGCTTTGTGCTTTGCTCGAGAATTCAGCATCTGCAGTTCTTTGTGTCTGCACGATATTTTCTTAGTCCTTTTTTTTGCAAATTAGATTGTAGTCGGATGATTTTTTTCTCTTCGAATTATACAGAGCTATTTACTTTTTCATTTTCAGGTTGTACTAGTTTCCATGTGCCCACATCTTTCTGTTGCACCCGCAGTTTGTTAACTTCCCACAGTCTGTAATAAGCTTCATTATATTTGAAGCATTTTCTATGAAGTTTGGAATTGGTAAGTTTTCACCTTTCCTTTCTGGACTTCGGTCTTTCGTTGTGAAAAAGACACTTGACACAGAAGCTGTCAGAATTTGCATTTCATAAATATTTAAATCAGTGCCAATGCGAATCAAGCTATTTTTGCTACAGGCGTCCATCACAGACTTCTGACGAGATGACATCCATGTCACAAGCAAATTTTGCGTACGTGAAGCGATCTCTTCAAATGGCTTCTGACCCCCGTGAATGATGACCTTACCCGTCTGATTTTCCTATGGTTTTGGTATTTTTCCAACTACTTATTCCAACATAATTTGGCACACAGTTTGAGAACTTGCATTATCCGCAAAGCAAACAGTTTTGGACGTTCCCGTGCAACGTCCTTCTGCAGTTGTACAGGGCCCTAGTGAGACCGCACCTGGGGTACTGTGTGTAGTTTTGGTCTCCAAATTTGAGGAAGGATATTCTTGCTATTGAGGGCGTGCAGCGTAGGTTTACTAGGTTAATTCCCGGAATGACGCGACTGTTATATGTTGAAAGACCGGAGCGACTAGGAATTTAGAAGGATTTAGAGAATTTACACTGGAATTTAGAAGGATGAGAGGAGATCTTATCGAAACGTATAAGATTATTAAGGGGCTGGACACGTTAGAGGCAGGAAACATGTTCCCAATGTTGGGGGAGTCCAGAACAAGGGGCCACAGTTTAAGAATAAGGGGTAGGCCATTTAGAACTGAGATGAGGAAAAACTTTTTCAGTCCGAGAGTTGTGAATCTGTGGAATTCCCTGCCTCAGAAGGCAGTGGAGGCCAATTCTCTGAATGCATTCAAGAGAGAGCTAGATAGAGCTCTTAAGGATAGCGGAGTCAGGGGGTATGGGGAGAAGGCAGGAACGGGGTACTGATTGAGAATGATCAGCCATGATCACATTGAATGGCGGTGCTGGCTCGAAGGGCCAAATGGCCTCCTCCTGCACCTATTGTCTATTGTCTATAACGTGAATTCGAACATTTAGGATTCAGCCCATGAAGCGTGGCATGGTACAGCTGAGGCCTCTTCCCTTTTCCAACATATGTGCCACAAACCAGCCTGTTTTATTCACGTGCACCATCTCCCAGTTCTCAAACTCATCTCAAAGTTCTCTTCCTCATGTTCAGATCCCTCAAGATTCTCATCCCTACTAATATCTGAAACCTCTAAAATCATTTGCGTCTAATCCGCTCCCTAGTTCTGATAATTCATCATCCCTGATGCCGACCCACCATGCCCCTCCACTCTTCTTTCCCCTCCACATTTGCGGCCTGTCAGAAGAAACGTCCCGACACAATATGTCATCTATCCATGTTCTCCAGGGATGTTGCCAGACCCACTGAGTTACTCCAGCATTTTGTGTCTCTCTTTGGTCTGCAGTTCCTTGTTTCAACATTCCTGACCATGCTTTGTTCAGGCAGGGTTTTGAGTATTGTGTATAATTCTAGTCGCCGCGTCGCAGAGAGGACGAGGAGACTTTGGAAGGGGTGCAGACGAGGTTTACCGGAACGCTGCCTTGGATTACAGGGTATTAATTATAAAGAACGTTTGGACAAACTTGGATTATTTTCTCTGGTGTGTTGGAGGCCGAGTGGGTGACGTGACAGAAGGTGAGGAGGACAGAATTTAAAGGTGATGTACAGGCTAGGTTCTTTTTATACAGAGAGTGGTGGGTGCCTGGAATGTGTTGCCAAGGATGCCATTGGAGGCATATATGATCATGGCTCTTAAGAAGCTTTTAGATAAGAACATGGATATGCAGGGAATGGAGAGACATGGATCACATGCAGACGAGGGGATTAGTATAACCTGGCATAATATATGAAGATAACTGCAGATGCTGGTACAATTCACAAAATGCTGGAGTAACTCAGCAGGTCAGGCAGCATCTCGGGAGAGAAGGAATGGGTGACGTTTCGGGTCGAGACCCTTCTTCAGACTGATGTCAGGGGGGCGGGACAAAGGAAGGATATAGGTGGAGACAGGAAGATAGAGGGAGATCTGGGAAGGAGGAGGGGATGTGAGGGACAGAGGAACTATCTAAAGTTGGAGAAGTCGATGTTCATTTATTATTTAGAGCTGGAAACCACGAGGCAGAAGATGGAGGCGCAGGCAAGTCCCAAGAAAGCAGATGTGAACATCGACTTCTCCAACTTTAGATAGTTCCTCTGTCCCTCCCGTCCCCTCCTCCTTCCCAGATCTCCCTCTATCTTCCTGTCTCCACCTATATCCTTCCTTTGTCCTGCCCCCCTGACATCAGTATAACCTGGCATCATGTTCAGCATAGACATTGTGGGCTACCTGCGTGGTGCTCTTCTATGTTATAAGCATTGAACTGCTGGGATCTTAAGCTCTAAAATATCCCTCCATAAACCATGTTCAATGCAAAATTCTTCCCGATAAAGCCTCTTTGATGAAATACATCAAACTGCCTTAACATTTCCTTCTTTGATGTGGTTTCAATTTTTGCTTCGTTAAGTGGTTAAGGGAAAGTACAGGGGGAAACTAATTTCAGCTAAAGGGAATTCCCAAGGCACAGCTGCCAACAAACTTCAGTTACTCATGGAAACTTACCTTTCTAACCTCATCTGCACTCACTAGTCCATGCCTCCAGGCTTCTTGCCTAGACCTGGCTCTTAGCATGCGATACTCCATTTGAAAATGTATTGGGGACCTGACCACTTCAATGGACTGCAATGTCTGCATACTTTTTAGACCCTCACATATGTTCCTGAAGCCTTTTGAAATCCAGGTTAAAGCCTAGGCAAGCGGGAGTGCATTATGCCCATGGAAATGGGAGACGTGGAACGTCACGGGAAAGATGATGATGTAGAGAGAGAAAGAACAATGAATGAAAGATATGCAAAAATGTGATGGTGATAAAGGAAACAGTGTTAGCTGTGTGTTGGGTGAAAACGAGAAGCTGGTGCACCAGCTGAGATGCACCATCTGAGATGCACCAGCTGAGATGCACCAGCTGAGATGCACCAGCTGAGATGCACCAGCTGAGATGCACCAGCTGAGACGCACCAGCTGAGATGCACCAGCTGAGACGCACCAGCTGAGATGCACCAGCTGAGATGCACCAGCTGAGATGCACCAGCTGAGATGCACCAGCTGAGATGCACCAGCTGAGATGCACCAGCTGAGATGCACCAGCTGAGATGCACCAACTGAGATGCACCAGCTGAGATGCACCAGCTGAGATGCACCATCTTCTCGTTTTCACCCAACAAACCGCTAACAATGGCCTGTTTCCTTCATCATCGTTACTTTTTTGAATTTCTTTCATTCCTTGTTCTTTATCTCTCTTCATCATCCTCTACAACTCTCGTTTCCCTTTCCCGTGACTTTCAGTCTGAAGAAGGGTCTCGACATGAAACGTCACCCATTCCTTCTCTCCAGAGATACTGCCTGTCCCGCTGAGTTACTCCAGCATTTTGTGTCTACCTTCGGTTTAAACCAGCATCTGCAGTTCCTTCCTCTGAGACACTGAGTGTTTTTTTTAGATTTGTTTTAGATTTAGAGATACAGCACAGAAACAGGCTCTTCGGCCCACCGGGTCCGCGCCGCCCGGCGATCCCCACACACTAACGCTATCCTACATCCACTAGGGACAATTTTTACATTTGCCCAGCCAATTAACCTACATACCTGTATGCCTTTGGAGTGTGGGAGGAAACCGAAGATCTCGGAGAAAACCCAGGCAGGTCACGGGGAGAATGTACAAACTCCGTACAGACGGCGCCCGTAGTCAGGATCGAACCTGAGTCTCCGGCGCTGCATTCGCTGTAAGGCAGCAACTCTACCGCTGCGCCACCGTGCCGCATTCTGTGCCAACTGTGAGAGATGGAAAATTCGTGCAGTGCAACAAGTGGAAAATGAGCCATCTGGTCATCACTGCCAATCGTAGATGCAATGGACAGGAAGCTCAGTCTGAGACGAGAACTCACCCAGGAGACCCATGTCATTGGAGCAGTGAGTACATTTATTAAGAACAAGTTACTGGCAAGGAAACAAAGAATCTGGTGTAAATTAAAGTGATTAAATTTGCAGGGTATCATCAGTGCAATTATTATCATACGATACAGAAGAGGATTTGTATTGACATGAAGAAAACCAAGTCAAATTTAACCTTTAATTATCAAATTATTATAAGCTGAGGGTTGCAAAGAAAAGGGTTGGCATCAGTTAATGAACACAACTGGTTCACTGATGCCCTTGGCAAGGAAATAAGGTGTCCTTTTCTGAATTGGCTCGCTGGTGTCACCAAAGCCAGTGATGTGGTTGACTCTTGATAGACACGAGAAGCTGGAGTAACTCAGCGGGTCAGACAGCATCTCTGGAGAAAAGGAATAGGTGACGTTTCTGGTCGAGACTCTTCTTCAGACTCGACCTTTTCCTCAGTCTGGGGCAATTAGAGATGGACAAAAAGTGATGGGATTGCAAGTGATGCCCACAACATTTGAACAAAGAACCTCAACTGAAAGCCTTTCTGGAAATAGACACAAACTGCTGCAGTAACTGAGTGGGTCAAGCAGCATCCCTGGAGAAAAGGAATAGGTGACATTTCGGGGCAGAATCCTTCTCAAGTCTGAAGAAGGGTTCCAACCCGAAACATCACCTATTCCTTTTCTCCAGAGGTGCTGCCTGACCCGCTGAGTTACCCCACCTGTCTGTGTCTATCTTCGGTATAAACCAACATCTGCAGTTCCTTCCCTCACCTTCTGGAATTGCTCGGTGTAAATAATGTGGGGTAGGGGTTTGAAGCAAAATGTGACTGGTATAAATAATTAGGCAATGAAATAAGGAAATGGACATCCATGTAGTCCTGTTGTAAAAGCATAACATTCTATGGACATTTCAGTTTAGTTTAGTTCAGTTTAGTTTAGAGATACAGCGCGGAAACAGGCCATTCGGCTCACCGAGTCTGCGTCGACCAGTGATCCCTGCACACTAACACTATCCTGCAAACACTAGGGACAATTTACAATTTTACCAAGCCAACCAACCTACAACCCTGTACGCCTTTGGAGTGTGGGAGGAAACCGGAGCTCCTGGAGAAAACCCACGCAGGTCACAGGGAGAAAGTACAAACTCTGTACAGACAGCGCCCGCAGTCAGGATTGAACCTGGGTCTCTGGCGCTGTCAGGCAGTACTTGTTCACTGTACTCGAAATGCTCTGCAGGCATTTAAGAAAGGTTATTCTTTCTCTTTTCTTCACTAATGGCAAGATACAGCTTGGAAAAGTGACAGCATTGGACTGGCTTCCATGTGGTCTCGGGAGGATGGGGAGGCAGAAATGGAAATGAGGTTTAAATGGGATGTAAAGCGGATGGTCTCACAAATGGGTTACACAGAGTCTAGTGAACTAAAAGTCAGAGCAGCTTTCCGTGACAGATTATAGATGCCCCCGATATCAAGAATCTCATCAGCAGGATGAGAATTGAGTTAATGGACCAGAAGCTACTGGCTTGTACGAGACTCACCACTAAATGCTTCATTGTTTTCAAAAGAGAGTAGAGAATAAAGGGAAGACAACTTTAATTGAATATGTTATCTCAAAGAACTCACTGTAAAACTTAATGGTCTGGATGTTGGAACATGTTACTTCCCTTACTCGCTCATATTAAAAAAATAAAATCAGTCACATTTTTATTCATCATGTGCTAGGGAAGGATTTCTCAAAAAAGAAACACATGGTACAGATTTTGGTAGATTAATGACCTTTCCCATAAAAATGATTTTTTTTCTTGATAAAGAGCTATTTCCAGCACTTACCCAGATATTATCCAGTAGCATGTTAACATCATACTATTTATATTGCGTACTTAATCAATTGCGAAGTGGCACGCTGCACATGTGCAGAATAGTCAAGAAGTATAAGTTGGATTACCTAATTATAAATTGCTTCCATCAAGAAAACAGTTAAAACAGAAACTTGCTCGGTGGTTGGCCCTGTGAGTAATTGAAAGCAGAAGTTTACACATTTAGCCTGGAGGGCAATTTAAACGCTGATGAGGTTTCTGATTGGTGCGAGCGAAGTGAGTGCAATGTAGTCAATGGCCGAGGCTTTGTGATCCATGGATATTTTAACTTCCGGGCCTCATTTGCCAGTATATTGCCCCAGCAGAGCGCTTTGGGAGATGTTTACTGGTGAGGATAGATCAATTCATTGAAGCCTACCAAATAATGAAAGACCGAGATAGAGTGGATGTGGAGAGGACGTTTCCAGTAGTGGGAGAGTGTAGGAACAGAGGGCACAGCCTCAGAAATGAAAGGTGGTACCTTCAGAATGGAGATGAGGAGGAATTTTTTTTTTTTTAGTCAGAGGGTGGTGAACCTGTGGAATTCATTGTCGCAGATGGTGGTGGAGGCCAAGTCATTAGGTATTCATAAAACGGAGATCGATAGGTTCTTGATTAAAAAGGGCGTCAAAGGTTACAGGGAGAAAGCAGGAGAATGGGGTTGGAAGGAAAAATAGATCAGCCATGATTGAATAGCAGAGCAGACTTGATGGGCTCAATGGCCTAATGCGGCTCCTGTGTCCTCTGTGTTTAACTGGTCTTTGCTTCCCACTGGGCTGTAGTCAGCTGACAGGAAGGGGAGTGGGGGAGAAGTGGAAGTAGGGGAGACCACTTTCCTTTCCTTTGTGTCCCCCATAGGAAAAGCTCATTGTCTCTTCCAAACTTCCCAAAGAAAAATCTAAGCTTAAAGCATATCTTCGGTTTGCGAAACATTTTTCTGTCTAACTGTCTGTTCTTTTCTGTCTATTCTTCGACCAGAGTCCAATATGCAAAACAAGCCACAGCCGACCAATTAGTTGCATTGATTTAAAGCACTTCACGCAAACATTTTATAACAGTATAACAGTATAACAGAGCTTTATTTGTCATTCGGTACCGAGGTACCGAACGAAACTACATAGCAGTCATAGGCGTGTAGGAAGGAATTGCAGGTGCTGGTTCACACCAAAGCCAGACACAAAATACTTGGGTAACTTAGCGGGTCAGACAGCATCTCTGAAGAAAAGGAATTCGGGTCGACACTGTTCTTCAGGCTGAGAGTCCAGGAGATAGGGAAACGAGAGACACAGACGGTTTCAGGTCTGAAGACGGGTCTCGACCCAAAACGTCACCTATTCCTTTTCTCCAGAGATGCTGCCCGACCCGCTGAGTGCCTCCAGCATTTTGTGCCTAACATTTTAGGTGTGAGGTTCCAGGTGGAATAGGATGGAGAAAACGGTGACAATGTTGTAAAAGGAGATAGTCTCAGTGATTGGAAATGAATCTTGTTGTCAGACTAATGTGATGGATCCCTGTATAAATATTGCACATGAAAAAGACCCTATTTGTATCGATATCAGTGGCTTCTCCACCCCATGTTTAGGAACGTGGCCATTTCTGCCATATTCAGAACACTGCAGGTTAGTCACAGGATTGGCGAGGGAGTTAATTTGGAAGTGAGTAAGGTAACTCCAGTTTTGTATTTAAACCTGCTGATTTTCAGCTGGGCTTCTGTGGTTAGAATATACCCCAAAGTGGTCCTTAAGTACAAAATTTAGCTCATGAAATAAATTACTACACTTCTTTCTTCAGTTGCAGCTGTGGTAGCCAGAAGGATAATCCTAATGAAATGGAGCATTTTACATTTTAATAATAATATTGACTACAATTAGACCCAAAGCACAGAACCAACAGAATCTATGTTGAATAAATACAGTAGACTCAAGGGGCTGTGAATTAGCTTCCGTGAAGTGAGTAACATTTTATCATGTCTGCTCCTCACAATTGCGTCCATTTATGAAGGCACGTTATGGCTTTACAGTAACTTAAAAGAAAATGATTTGGAAATAAAATTTCATTTATCAGGACACACATCAAGACATTGTAGATAGTTTCAGAATGAAACTCTGCATCATTTATGAGCACCACAACAAAAGAATTATGTCAGTTCCACAGATTCTTTCACTCCACTGGCCAAATACAAAACATCAACATTTTTCCAAGTAAGTCTCTAATCCTTTTAATTAGGCCAAAGATAATCATTTAATGTTCAGACAACCGTTTCTTCTCCAGGAACGCAAACAGTTGACTGTTAACCTCAACGATTAAGGTGATTTCTCATTGAAATATTTAAAGAGTTTGAAAATTAAACCTTTTATATATTTACAGAGATTTGTCGAACATCTATTCTTTAATGGAGGGCCAAACAGTGTTATGTTCATGGCTCAGCCAAACCTAAGCCTACAAAATCCTTAAATCAACCTCCAAGGTATCATATAAGTCAATTACAATCTGTGGACTCTTACATTATTTTGACAACATGATTAACTTTCAATTGCAGAGACTATCTTTCATCGTATCACTGTGGCGATTTTCATTCTATATTCTCCTTGCCTGCAGACAGGCACTGCACTCCAAAAGGTTTGTGCAAAGTGCCTTGAATCAATGCAACGACATGATCAGCTGCTGTTTGTAGAAACCATATTTTTCCTTTCCCTACTTCATCAAATGTACCAGCAAATTAATCCTGAAAAGGTTTTGTGCAGTGATCATAACACATACAGTGAAGTGAAGAGGAGAAACTATACAAAAAGATGGTGAGAGAAAGAACTGCAGATGCTGGTTTAAACCGAAGATGACACAAAATGCTGGAGTAACTCAGCTGGACAGGCAGCGTCTCTGGAGAGAAGGAATGAGTGACGTTTCGGGTCGAGTCCCGCTGAGTTACTCCAGCATTTTACAGTATGTCTATCTAAAGACGGTAAAGTTGATTGGTTAGTATGCAACAAAAGCTTTTCACTGTACCCTGGCACACGTGACAATAGACTAAACTGAAAGTTAAGTGACCACTAAAATGGAGTCAAGTACAGTCTGACTAAGAGTCCTGATACAAAACGTTCCCTATTTGTGTTCTCCGGAGATGCTGCCTGACCTGCTGAGTTACATCAGCATTTTGTGTCTTTTTTTTTGTAAACCAGCATCTGCAGTTCCAAGCATGTACAATCTTTTAATACTGGGATAAAATAATTGCCAGAAAGAATTCTCTATTTCCCCGGTCAGTCTGAAGAAGGGTCTCGACCCAAAACGTCACCCATTCCTCCTATCCCGAGATGCTGCCTGACCCGCTGAGTTACTCCAGCATTTTGTGTCTACCTTCGATTTAAACCAGCATCTGCAGTTTTTCTTTCCTACTCTCTATTTACCCAAGTCATCATTGTTTGCCGAGGAGGTTTTTTCCAATGAGATGTTATCATTTATACAATGCTCCAAGGATGACATGTTTTGTACCTTCCTGCTTGACTGTCAACAACACTATGTTTCATGGGGGGCTTGGATGAGTATTGCTTTATTTGATCATTTCACCCACAGTACTTTGATGGCAAGTTGTTAGCACAGTTACACCCGCCTCTATTTTTAAGTTGTCTTTGACAGAGTAATCATTACCATAGACGCTTTTCCAATGATTCATGATTGTATGCTCATTCCAAGGTTTCTCTTTAATCATGACCATGTCATGGTCGAGATACTTGCTTACAGGCCTCAGTTCCATATCATCTGGAGTTTCATGTCCAAATGGCACCACTCCAACAAACAAACCTGGATTGAGATTCTAGATCAAAAAACAAATTGCTGGAGAAATTCAGCAGGTTAGGCAGCATCTAGAAACATAGAAACTTAGAAACATAGAAAATAGATGCAGGAGGAGGCCATTCGGGCCTTCGAGCCAGCGCTGCCATTCATTGTGATCATGGCTGATCGTCCACAATCAATAACCCATGCCTCCCTTCTCCCCATACCCCCTGACTCCACTATCCTTAGTCCTGGGCAGAGCTGTTCCCAAACCAGACTGTAATGTTGCCGGACAGGATGCTCTCTACAGCTCCAGAGTAGAAGCAAGGCTTCATGGTGGATGGATTGATCAAAGATACATGGTGGGCATTTTACAACTGTGTTATCAGTATCCTTATTTACCGAGGATGTAATAAGATTCCAAGAATGTGAGAAGTATTCATCCTGACTGTCACTTGTAACACATATACTCACATATGTCCTAATATCTAGAACAGTTTGAAATTTTGAAGAAGCACGGAGCCGTGTAAAAAACCCAGTTCAAATGATAAAGGAAATGTAGTGGCATATGATTAAATCACTTTCAGCAACGTGGAGCGTGAGATTTTGTTTTAATAATAATAATATCCTTTATTTGTCCCACAACAGGGAAATTTGCAGGGTTACAGCAGCAAAGTGGACAGCAAAAATAAATAAGCATTCATTAAAAAAATAAAATAACGGTAATTATCTTTATTTACTGGTCTGCTGGGAGCAGTGCTGATTGTGCAGTCTGGCGGCGACAGGAAGGAAAGACCTTCGATATCTCTCCTTCACACACTTGGGGTGAAGGAGTCTGTCACTGAAGGAGCTGCTCAGAATTTTAATAACTCTGCTTTCTTTTCTCAGAAAATTGTTTGAAGGCTTCAGCACAAATGCACCTTTGGCTATAAGAAGATGCTGGTACAAATCGAAGGTATTTATTCACAAAATGCTGGAGTAATTCAGCAGGTCAGGCAGCATCTCGGGAGAGAAGGAATGGGTGACGTTTCGGGTCGAGACCCTTCTTCAGACTGATGTCAGGGGGGCGGGACAAAGGAAGGATATAGGTGGAGACAGGAAGATAGAGGGAGATCTGGGAAGGAGGAGGGGAAGGGAGGGACAGAGGAACTATCTAAAGTTGGAGAAGTCGATGTTCATACCACTGGGCTGCAAGCTGCCCAGGCGAAATATGAGGTGCTGTTCCTCCAATTTCCGTATGAAGTGCTGTTCCTCCAATTTCCTTTGGCTAGAGGGTTTCATGCTTCCCACAACTCACTCATAGGAATGAATACCTCTGCCCATTGAGTGCATTCACCTTGATGGGTCTCAGCCGAGAATCTGGAGCCAGGTCTTCTGGCAATGCTCCTCTGTGATTATCTGGAGGGGCTTCTGAACACTCCATATTCTGACATCAAGCTAAAAATCCCAGCACAAAACCAAAGGCTTACCCAAATTCCTGAGTAGTGTCATCGCTTTACGACAATTTTGGGAATTAATTCAACGCCTTCATATTTGAACGAAAGGCTTTCAATGCCTCAGTGAATTAGGGACAGGATTCACAAGACCTGTATTCTTCCGTAACCACTCAATTTAAAAATTGCTTGATCGGCCATATCAAATGCTCAATCTAAAATTTGTCATATTGTCACGATTCCCTGTTCTCAATTATTTTAACCCCCCTTCCCATTCCCATACTGACCATCCGCCTTGGTCTTCCCCCTCTGTCAGGGTGAGGCCACACGCGAATTGAAGGACCATCACCTCATATTTCACTTGGGCAGCTTACAACCCTAACAGTATTTCTCTAATTCCAAGTAACTCCTGCATCCCCCCTCCCCCCAACCCTCATGCCCCCCCCCCCCCTCCTCCCCTGGCCTAGTTGTCCAACTAGTTCTACTGTTTACATCCTTGCATCCCTCTCGTTAGCACATCTTCCCCAGCCAACAATGGGCCCTTATGGACTCTACCCTTCCTGAGGTCATCTGTTGCTGGTCCTGATTTGTCCTGGCCTATTCTTGCTTCCAGTTCCCTCTCCCCCCCCCAAGCCACTCCCTTACCTCTATCTGTCAGTCTGAAGAAGGGTTACCTGTTCCTTTTCTCCAGAGATGCTGCCTGACCTGCCGAGTTACTCCAGCGGTTTTGTGCCTATCCAAGAAGTTCTGAATTTGATTTCTGGTGTGTTTCACGATAGCTGATGTTAAACTGTGAGTTTGGATGAGTGAAAGACGCAGTCTTGTGTCTCAGCAAGTAATCGTTATATAGCAGGGAAAAAAAACTGCAGATGCTGGTTCAAATCGAAGGTAGACACAAAATGCTGGAGTAACTCAGCGGGTCAGGCAGCATCTCGGGAGAGAAGGAATAGGTGAAGTTTCAGGTCGAGACGGTGCTGATTGTGAATGATCAGCCATGATCACATTGAATGGTGGTGCTGGCTCAAAGGGCCGAATGGCCTACTCCTGCACCTATTGTCTATTGTCTATTGTCACCCATTCCTTCTCTCCTGAGACGCTGCCTGACCCGCTGAGTTACTCCAGCATTTGTGTGCCTACCAATCATTATATAGTCCTTCGTAATAATAACATGAACGATCGTTGTGTGAAGATCGATGCGGTCGCAAGGAGTTTTATTGTTAGTGTATCGCTCAGTCACTGTCTCCTTGCTTTTGCTCTTTGCAAAACGCATTCCAGCTTGCATGTTCACACGCGGTCTGTGGGTGGGATTTCCGAAGACCTACTTTACAGCTCTGATCACACTGCACCCAGGAGAAAGAGAGCCCTCATCAGGAGCAGAAACCCCGCCATCACGTCAGCAGGTTGTTTTGGGGAAGATGTGAAAGTTGCAGATTCTTACACAAGGAAAGTAATTAGGAAATGCTAGATGCAATTAGCCACAGACAAATGAGATGAGTAAATCATGCAGAGGAACTGGAATTCAGACTACAGTGAGTCATGTGCAAATGGAACTCAGAAGAATGAACTTGTCTAGAGGTACAAAATACGTTGTTTCTAACTTCATTTTAAGTATCAGGTGATCTTAAGGAGTCTTATATTTAAATATATAGTAACAGTTGACAAACTTAGTTTTGTGGGAAATGTATTAATTTTTAAGCATCGTTTTTCAATGAACAATAAAGCCATTAGTATCTCCTCATCACGAATAGGCAGACATAGTCGGTTGTGAGGGAAGGAACTGCAGATGCTGGTTTAAACCGCAGATAGACACAAAGTTTAGAAGGTTGAGAGGAGAATTTAGAAGGATGAGAGGAGATGTTATCGAAACGTATAAGATTATTAAGGGGTTGGACACGTTAGAGGCAGGAAACATGTTCCCAATGTTGGGGGAGTCCAGGACAAGGGGCCACAGTTTAACAATAAGGGGTAGGCCATTTAGAACTGAGATGAGGAAAAACTTTTTCAGTCAGAGAGTTGTGAATCTGTGGAATTCTCTGCCTCAGAAGGCAGTGGAGGCCAATTCTCTGAATGCATTCAAGAGAGAGCTGGATAGAGCTCTTAAGGATAGCGGAGTCAGGAGGTATGGGGAGAAGGCAGGAACGGGGTACTGATTGAGAATGATCAGCCATGATCACATTGAATGGTGGTGCTGGCTCGAAGGGCCGAATGGCCTCCTCCTGCACCTATTGTCTATTGTTTATTGTCTAAAATGTTGGAGTAACTCTGCGGGACAGGTGGCAACTTTGCAGAGAAGGATTGGGTGACATTTCGGGTCTGAAAAAGGATTCTCGACCTGAAATGTCACCCAATCCTTCTATCCAGAGATGCTGCCTGTCCCGTTGAGCTACTCGGGCATTTTATGTCTATCTCAGACATAGTTGGTTACTTTAGAGATACAGCATGGAAACAGGCCCTTCGGCCCACCAGGTCCACACTGACCAGCGATCGCCCCATACACTGTCACTATCGTACACACTCGGGATAATTTACAATCTTACCAAAGCTAATTAATCTACAAACGTGCAGGTTTGTTGCTTTATTTGTCTGCTGTAAATTGTCCCCCGTGTGTAGGTTGAACTCGTGTACGGGTGATTGGGGCCATTGAGCCTGTTCCCATGCTGTATCTGTAAACTAAACTAGACTTTGTTTTTTTGCTTTAAATTCCAGCATCTACAGTTTCTTGTGTCTGAACAAAAAGAAAGATGGCTTCCTTTGAGTGTGAAGAGATTGGAAGGACCTAAATAATGGCACCATAAACAAAGAGGAAAAGGAGACCTCGAAATTTCTGCTGCAAATTCTGATTACTGTTGATAATATGACTGTAAGCACGATTAATAATACTCACTTAACTAATAATGCAAATACTGTTTCCCAAAGACTGGTCATATCATAATTTCCTTCTCAATTCTATTCATATCTTACACAATGTTAGGTAGAGCTCTTAATGATAGTGGAGTCAGGGAGTATGGGGAGAAGGCAGGAACGGGGTACTGATTGTGGATGATCAGCCATGATCACATTGAATGGCAGTGCTGGCTTGAAGGGTCGAATGGTCTACTCCTGCACGTATTGTCTATTGTCTATCTATTGTCTAATGTCTCTTCTTAATATACAGCAATTTTGAATTTCCATTTCCTATTTGGTTTTCTGAAAGCTTTTCAAATTTATGCTTTGTAATTTTGGTCCCCACTCACTATCAAGGCACGACATAACAATGGCAGCCAGAGATTAGAATTCTTGGGCTGAGAAGGTTGTCATGAGTGGCTAAAGAAGTCAGATCTATATCCATTGGTATTTATAAGAATGAGGGTTGAGTGTATTGAAGCATAAAATCCTAAGGAAACATGATGAATGTTGAAGTGTTTCCACTAGTGGGAGAGTGTCACTCAAGGCAACTTGGTTCCTGTCTTGGATCTCCTCCACTGTCAGGGTGGGACCACTTGCAAATTGGAGGAACAACACCTCATATTTTGTTTGGGCACCTTATAACCCAGTGATCACATTGAATGGCGGTGCTGGCTCGAAGGGCCGAATGGCCTCCTCCTGCACCTATTGTCTATTGTCTATTGTCTAAAATGCTGGAGTAACTCTGCGCCAAAGGTGGCATCTTTAATTCCTCTACTTTCAAGTAACCCTTGCATTCCCCCTCTCTCCATCTCTCTCCCACCCTAGTCATCCAGCTAGTTTTACTTTTGGAATCCCTTCGTTATCACCTCTTCCACAGCCAACAATGGACCATTGTGGGCTCCACCTTTCCTTAGTGATCAGTGCCGGCTCTGATTTGTTCTGTATATTTTCATACCTCCAGTGTCTCTCTCCCCCAACTCTCAGTCTGAAGAAGGATCGCCACCCGAAACGTCACCTATTTATTTTCTCCAGAGTTGCTGCCTGACCCATTGAGTTACTCCAACATATTGTGTCTATCTTTGGTGTAAGCCGGCATCTGCTATTCCTTCCTACACAACATGCTTACATGATAAACACACATGTGTGTGTATGTGTGTGTGTGTATGTGTGTGTGTGTGTGTGTGTGTGCGTGTGTGTGCGTGTGTGTGCATGTGTGTGTGCGTGTGTGTGCTTGTGTGTGCGTGTGCGCACGTGTGTGTGCATGTGTGTGTATGCATTGGAGGTGGTCATTTAAAGCTGAGGTGCATAAGAATTTCCTCTTGCAGAGAATTAAAAAGGTGGTAGATAAAATTATTGAAATACCAAAGGAATTGAGGGGAGTTGATACCATCACCTTGTTGAATATTGGGAAGCTTGAGGACTCAGGTGGCCAACCCCATGTTTTCTTGTGTTTTGTGTTCTGTGTTGCATAGGAGGAGTTAAAGCTCAGAATGAAGCGAGATTGGGCAAGAATTAAAACAAAAGGAAATGAATTGTAAGGTCTGAAAATGCGGTAATGTTTGGATGAGATGTTAAAGCTTTTCATTTCCTTTGTTTTCTTTCTTGCTCTGAGCATCCCCACCATTCGCTTGGGTAGCTTACACCCCAGCGGTATGAACATTGACTTCTCTAACTTCAAGCACCCTTGCTTTCCCTCTCCCTCCATCCCCCCCCCCCCCCCCCGATCCCAGTTCTTCAACCAGTCTTATAAGAAAATAACTGCAGATGCTGGTACAAATCGATTTATTCACAAAATGCTGGAGTAACTCAGCAGGTCAGGCAGCATCTCGGGAGAGAAGGAATGGGTGACGTTTCGGGTCGAGACCCTTCTTCAGACCAGTCTTACTGTCTCCAACTACATTTTATCTCTGTTTGATTTGTTGTCACCAACTCCCAGCTAACGATGATCTATTCTACATTTTCCTTGACCTTCATCCCCTTTGTCCTATTTTCACACCTTACATTTCCTTGTTTCCGCAAAGACTCTTCACACCCCTGCAACAGTCTGTTCGAACTTCTACCATCGGGCAGACGATACAAGGCCTTCTACGCCCGCACCTCCAGACTCAGGAACAGCTTCATCCCCAGGGCCATAGCTGCTATGAACCGGTCCTGCTGAGCCGGATGGTCACAACGCACAGTGATCCGGCACAGATCTACTTGCACTTTATTCTGTTTTAAAACTGTTCTAATTTGTTTCATTGTGTTGTTTAAATTAATACCGACTAGCTAATTAAATTATTGCATCGTATGGGAGGCGTATTCCCAATCTCGTTGTACCCGTGTACAATGACAATAAAGATATATTGTATTGTATTGTATTGTATTATGTATCTCCCTCTCCCCTGACATCAGTCTGAAGAAGAGTCTCGTCCTGAAACGTCACCCATTCCTTCTCTCCAGAGATGGTGCCTATCTTTGGTTTAAACCAGCATCTGCAGTTCCTTCCTAAACATCCCCAACATCCAATCTTGCTTCATTCTGAGTTTTGGCTTAAAGACAATCCCATCCCTCCTGCAAGCTGCCTGCAACCAGCTAATTTATGCACTTAACAGAGATAGCAAACGGATTTGCATTGACAAACCATCCCAGCTGGCAACACCAAATTTTCCTTTCTTTGTGGGTTTGAGATTTAGATTTAGATTTAGAGATACAGCGCAGAAACAGGCCCTTCGGCCCACCGGGTCCGCGCCGCCCAGCGATCCCCGCGCACTAACACTATCCTACACACACTAGGGACAATTTTTACATTTGCCCAGCCAATTAACCTACATACCTGTATGTCTGTGGAGTGTGGGAGGATACCGAAGATCTCGGAGAAAACCCACGCAGGTCACGGGGAGAACGTACAAACTCCGTACAGATGGCGCCCGTAGTCAGGATCGAACCTGAGTCTCCGGCGCTGCATTCGCTGTAAGGCAGCAACTCTACCGCTGCGCCACCGTGACACAGTTTCATACGATCTTTGGGTTTTCTCCTGACCTCTGCAACCCTGCCCCATAAATCAAGATTAGAGCAGCTTCAGGGAACAAGTGACTCCCTTGACAACTGTGTTTGTGCACTGGGAGACGCAGGTAGGAACCTCCTGATGCTCCAATCTGAGTTTTCAGTTCAGAGATACAGCACGGAAATGTGTGCTTTGGTCCACCGACCATCAATCACACGTTCACACTAGCTCTATGTTATCCCACATTTTCAGCCACTGCCTACATACTTGGGGCAATTTACAGACGCCAATTAACCTACCCACATGTCTTTGGGATGTGGCTCGGTGGCGCAGCGGTAGAGTTGCTGCTTTGCAACCCGGGTTCGATCCAGACTACGGATGCTGTCTGTACAGAGTTCGTATGTGCTCCCCGTGACCTGCATGGATTTTCTCCGGGATCGCCGGTTTCATCCCACACTTACAGCTTTGTTGGCTAATTGGCCTGGTGCAACTGTAAATTGTCCCTCGTATGTGTAGGGCAGTGTTAGTGTGTGGGGATCGCTGGTCGGTGCAGACTCGGTGGGCCGAAATGCCTGTTTCTGTGCTGTTTCCCTTGAATAAAAATATTGTGGGAGGAAACCAGAGCACCCAGAGGATACTCACGTGATCACAGAGAGAATGTGCAAACTCCACACAGACAGCACTTAAGGTGAGGATCGAACCTAGGTCTCTGTTGCTCTGAGGCAGCTCCTCTATCAGCTGTGCCACTGTGCTACACTAAGCGTACCTTCTTGATTAGATTAGACCCTGCTATCGGAAACCCCCTTGCATGAGGGACCAGAGCATTTACTGCAGCTTGTTTTGATAGCTTAACTGGAAAACAAGTTTGTTTTTTGATTTTAATTCACTACACGTGACAATAATAAACTAATCCCGTACCAATGCAATCATTTATTAAAGGTTCTTATCAGCAAAACTGCATCAAAGGGTTATTAGATCTGTTTGTCTTTTGGAAAGTCGCATTAAAGTCCCCTAATTAGTCCGATTTTCCTACTCTTTTTTCCCCATTAGTCCTGCACATTTTCCTTCAACCCACCAACGCTCATTGAAATTCTTCTTTCACTGCCAACAGCACAAACCAAAGTCCATTCAACGAAATCCTTTCCAATATCATTTGAGTTGATCTATTATTCTCTTTTAACATATAAAACCTCTAATGGTGGCATTTGTTTGATTTAACATCCTATGTGAGACACAAATGGGAAATAGACAAATCACTATGATTTTTCACACCTAAACAACGTGAGCAGATAGATTTTTTTTAGAGATACAGTGCAGAAACAGGCCCTTCAGCCCACCGAGTCCGCGCCGCCCAGCAATCCCCGCACATTACACTATCCTACACACACTAGGGACAATTTTTACATGGGACAATTTTTACATTTACCCAGTCAATTAACCTACATACCTGTACGTCTTTGGAGTGTGGGAGGAAACCGAAGATCTCGGAGAAAACCCACGCAGGTCACGGGGAGAACGTACAAACTCCGTACAGACGGCGCTCCGTACAGACGGCGAAACTGAGTCTCCGGCGCTGCATTCGCTGTAAGGCAGCAACTCTACCACTGCGCCACCTTGCCGCTGTAGTACACTCCAAAGATAGACACAAAATGGTGGAGTAACTCAGTGGAGGAAGGCAGCATTGCTGGATAGAAGGAATGGGTGGCATTTCAGGTCGAGACCTTTCTTCAGACTGAGAGTCAGGGGAGAGGAAGAGAATGTGAGGTGTGAAAACGAGACATCAAAGGGGACGTGGCTCAAGGAAAATGTTGAATAGATCATTGTTAGCTGGGGAGGGTGACAACAAAGCATACGAAGATGAGAATGTAATCAAGGGGACAGTCAGACTGGCCGGAGAACTGGGATGGGGGAGGCAGCAGGTAGTCCTCTCGTTTTACACACTGCAGTTTCAAACTGATGAAAGGTCTCGACCTGAAACGTCACCTATTCCTTTTCTCCAGAGACGCAGTCTGACCAGCTGAGTTACAATAGACAATAGACAATAGACAATAGGTGCAGGAGTAGGCCATTCAGCCCTTCGAGCCAGCACCGCCATTCAATGCGATCATGGCTGATCACTCTCAATCAGTACCCCGTTCCTGCCTTCTCCCCATACCCCCTCACTCCGCTATCCTTAAGAGCTCTATCCAGCTCGCTCTTGAAAGCATCGAACGAACTGGCCTCCACTGCTTTCTAAGGCAGAGAATTCCACACCTTCACCACTCTCTGACTGAAAAAGTTCTTCCTCATCTCCGTTCTAAATGGCCTACCCCTTATTCTTAAACTGTGGCCCCTTGTTCTGGACTCCCCCAACATTGGGAACACGTTTCCTGCCTCTAATGTGTCCAATCCCCTAATTATCTTATATGTTTCAATAAGATCCCCCCTCATCCTTCTAAATTCCAGTGTATACAAGCCTAATTGCTCCAGCCTTTCAATATACGACAGTCCCGCCATTCCGGGAATTAACCTAGTGAACCTACGCTGCACGCCCTCAATAGCAAAAATATCCTTCCTCAAATTTGGAGACCAAAACTGCACACAGTACTCCAGGTGCGGTCTCTCCAGGGCCCGGTACAACTGTAGAAGGACCTCTTTGCTCCTATACTCAACTCCTCTTGTTATGAAGGCCAACATTCCATTGGCTTTCTTCACTGCCTGCTGTACCTGCATGCTTTCTTTCAGTGACTGATGCACTAGGACACCCAGATCTCGTTGAACATCCCCTCTTCCTAACTTGACACCATTCAGATAATAATCTGCCTTTCTATTCTTACTTCCAAAGTGAATAACCTCACACTTATCTACATTAAACTGCATCTGCCTTGTATCCGCCCACTCACACAACCTGTCCAAGTCACCCTGCAGCCTTATTGCATCTTCCTCACAATTCACACTACCCCCCAGCTTAGTATCATCTGTAAATTTGCATTTTATGTCCATGTTCTGTTTAAACCAGCACCTGCAGTTCCTTCCTACACATCCTGTTTCAGACATCTTCCTGGTAGTACTCGCTGCCGGAGAGCTGACTGAATAACACTGATGAACTTTGTGCTTTTGGTTGTCCTCTTGTTGCAAACAGCAAGTTTGAACCTTCAGTTTTGTTCAGTTTAGAGATACAGCGCGGAAACAGGCCCTTCGGCCCACTGAGTCCGCGCCGACCATCGATTCCCCTGTACATTAACATTAACTATCCCACACCAGGGACAATTTGGCAATTATACCAAGCCAATTAACCTACATACCTGCACGTCTTTAGAGTGTGGGAGGAAACTAAAGATCTCAGAGAAAGCCCACGTGGTCATAGGGGGAACGTACAAACTCCATACAGACAGCACCTGCAGTCAGGATCGAACCCGGGTCTCCGGCGCTGTAAGCGCTGTAAGGCAGCAACTCTACCGCTGAGCCACCATGTTGCCCTCTAATCACAAGGCATATGTGCATTAACATTTGAACATGCCAGAAATCAGGCTCTTGACTGTAAACACTTTCTCCGTGGTAACAGCTCCAGAGGAGATGGGAAAACTGGAGTGAGCAATGCCTGTTTACACAAGAGGCTGCAGTCAGAATGCTCACAATCCTTGGAATGCATGTGGATTCCTTGAACATGTTCGAAGAGAGTCAGAGACATGGGAGTAGTTGGTTCAGCAGACGCCGATATTCACAAGAGCAAAATAATTGGTCTTAAGGTCACAAAACAGTTCAAGGATAAGCATAACAACCACAAGTAAGGTGCTGTTTAGCTCTCCAAGCAGGAAAGCAAATGGAAAAGGGCTGATGGAGGACAAAAGGTTAGCTGGGTATCTGAGTGAACGGTCTTGACCCAAAACACCACCCATTCCTTCATTCCAGAGACGTTGTCTGCTCAACTGAGTTTAGACAATAGACAATAGGTGCAGGAGGAGGCCATTTGGCCCTTCGAGCCAGCACCGCCATTCAATGTGAACATGGCTGATCATTCTCAATCAGTACCCCGTTCCCGCCTTCTCCCCATACCCCCTGACTCCACTATCCTTAAGAGCTCTATCTAGCTCTCTCTTGAATGCACTTATCCTGCATTTTGTGTCTGTCTGAATGAACACTGTCATCTACATCCTATTCCAGCCGAGCATTAATGCTTATCTTTGCTTTGATAAGACTTCACTGTTCGAAGGCACATGTGACACATTGATTTCCTGTGGCCATTCACATAATTTTGGTCACAAAGTGCTGGAGTATCTCAGCGGGTCAGGTAGCATCTCTGGTGGATGTCAGGTAGCATCTCTGGTGATGTTTCGTGTCAGGATCCTTCTTCAGTAGAGGATTGGGGGGAGGGGGGGGAGACCTGGAGGTGAGAGAAGTCCAGGACAAATCATGGCCAGTCATAAATGACCTCAGGCAGAGCTGAGGAACTGAAGAACTGAGGAAGGGTCCCAGCCCGTAACATCACCCAGCCTTTATTTTCCAGAGATGCTGCCTGGCCCACTGAGATGCTCCAACATTTTGTGTCTATCTTTGGTATAAACCAGCATCTGCAGTTCCTGGTTTCTACATCATTTTAGACATCTCCATTTATCTCCTTTAGGAGGCCGTGCCGAGCCTCCAATTGTCTTAGATCTCCTTGCCATCGAGCCATTTCCCGTCAACCTTCCTCCCATTGACGGACTGTACACTGCAAGGGCCAGGAAGCGAGCGGGCAAGATCATCTCTGACCCCCTCTCACCCTGGCCACAAAATCTTTGAAGCACTTCCCTCTGGAAGGCGACTCCAGACTGTCAAAGCAGCCACAGCCGCACATAAAAACAGCTTTTTTCCCCCGAGTGATAGTTCTATTCAATAACCTAAGTCTGTAGTGTCTCTTTTTTGCTCTGGTTTATTTTCACCCACATGTTTAGACCGTAATGTTGTATCCTTATTGTTTTGATGTGGTTATGCTTTATTCTTAATTGTTAACTGTATAATTGTGTTGTCATTTGTGAGCGGAGCACCAAGGCGCATTCCTTGTATATGCACATACTTGGCCAATAAACTTATTCATTCATTCATTCATTCATTCATTCATTCATTCATTCATTCACTGTCTACCCCACGTTGTCAGTGGTGAGCAGTGACCACCCCATCGCACCCCATGTTAAAATAGTTCAGGCACAGACAATCTGCCCATTTACAACAGGGATAAGAAGGCGGTCGAGCCCGCCAACGATGAGGTGGACGTTGAGAGTGAGGCGGAACAGCGAGAACAATGGGGGGGGGCTCGACCAGGGGGTCGTCTAGAATGGAAGGGACCCAGTGTGGAGGCCGTTGAGAATGAAGGGGAGCCAGCATTGGGGTTATGTGTCATGCTGGACTCTTCGGTGAAATTTTGGTAACTTTTGTTGGCGCCAGACACATGGTGACTCTTGAGAACTGCCTGGGTGAGGTCTGCTGTGTGATTGTGTGCAAAACAGCTCATCTCACTGTACCCAGGCGCACGTGACAATAAAGTACAATTGAATCATTAAGTCATTGCATTGTATCGTCGAAGGGCTCCGGCCCGAAACATCACCTATCCATGCTCTCCAGAGATGGCTGCCTGAGCTGCTGAGTTACTCCAGCACTTTGTGTCCTTTAGAAGCAAGTCATCCTCAATCCTGATGGATTATCTACAAAGAAAGAGGAATTTTGGAAGGAAGAAGGATTGAAAGAACAGCTTCAATGTGATTTGACAGCACCTGAAAGTCTTTCTAAAACAAATCAAATTTCAAGATTGCTCCATATCTGTGACCGTGGAGACCAAGTCAATGGATACCTTTAAGGCAGAGAAATGACAGATTATTGATAAGTACGGTTATGGGGAGAAGGCAGGAAAATGGGATTGAGAGGGAAAGATGGATCAGCCATGATTGAATGGCTGAGTAGAATTGATGGGCCGAATGGCCTCATTCTACTCCTATAACTTATGACCTCATGAAAACTTGTCCATTCGGTTTCCTCATGATCAATTTTTTTTGGCACTTTGCTAATATTATTTCTTATGTGTAGGAAGGAACTGCAGATGCTGGTTTAAACCGAAGATAGACACAAAAATGCTGGAGTAACTCAGTGGGTCAGACAGCATCTCTGGAGAAAAGGAGTAGGTGATGTTTTGCGTCAAGGCCAAGAAGGGTCACGACCCGAAACATCATCTGTTCCTTCTCTACAGAGATGTTGTCTGACCGGCCGAGCTTCTCCAGTTTTCTGGGACTCTGATTATTTCTCATGATTAGTTCTGAGGTGGCCTTTTATTCATTGTTGCCATGGCGATGACAGTGAAAATATGCCTTGATCCCGGGTGCTACCCCTGTAATGGTTCTCTTGGTCATGCCAAGTTGCCCCTGATTCAGGAAGTCCTTTAATGCATCTAAACTTGGGATTCATCTGCTGCCAGTAAAAGACTAAATGGTTTCTCTTCACTGGCAGCAATCATGTGTTAAGGTTCAGGCACAGTATGTGAATGTTGCTTAACACCTCCCAAAGACATTCATTGTCATCTTGACTGCAATTCCAGCTTGTGATGATTGGGTGTTAAAACCCTAAATAGCTGCCTCTCCCACAGTCTTCCTTGGCGTCTGATCCAACAGCAGTCAGATTTCTGTGGAGGAAGCTGCAACTTTCTGTGGCTTTGCAGATGCAATATGCATGCATTTATTCAGTGTTAATCACAGTCCTAAAATGGGGTGGGATCTGCATTACGTCCTCGTCCTCGTCGTCCACCCAGGGGTTGTTCTACGGAACTGGCAAAATTTGCAGCAAAGCGTCAACTACAGTACTCTGGAGCACCAAATTGCCACTTTTGATTGTTGTAGTTGACGTACGAAAGAAGTAGAGGTGACGTGGATGGTGATAGAAATGTCATTTCGATTTCTCTGGGGGATATCTACGTGTGAGATCTTTTAATGAAGTCAGACAATCTCAAAAGCCCGAAAGGAGAGAGAACCCATTGTGAGACAAGAAGAGTTAGACTGGTAACCAAATGCTTCATGTTGATGCAAACCTCATTCACTTTCATAAGTGTTGAGAATCAATAGAGTCTTGGATACTGCTGTTCCAATGTCTTGAATGGTTTGGACATACTTTACCTAGAATCGCAAAGGAGACACAAGAAACTGCAGATGCTGGAAGCAAACAACAAAGGAGCTCAGTGAGTCAGGCAGAATTTGTGGAGGGGTATAAGAAAATAACTGCAGATGCTGGTACAAATCGATTTATTCACAAAATGCTGGAGTAACTCAGCAGGGCAGGCAGCATCTCGGGAGAGAAGGAATGGGTGACGTTTCGGGTCGAGACCCTTTGAAGAAGGGTCTCGACCCGAAACGTCACCCATTCCTTCTCTCCCGAGATGCTGCCTGACCTGCTGAGTTACTCCAGCATTTTGTGAATAAATGAATTTGTGGAGGGAATGGACAGGCAAAATTTTGAGACGGGACCCTTCCTCAGCCACCAATTGCCACTTTTGATTGGTGTAGTTGACCTACGAAGGAAGGAGAATTCTCAAAATGAACTTCAAATGTTTAGATGCCACGTTGCTGCCTTGTCAGAACAACAATTTGAATTATTTCTGCCTCAACTAGGTTGGAACCTAAACCTTAGGTTTCGGAAACATGATTCTGGCCAATTACCTGAGGGAGCTGAAAAATATTTGGCTCCAAATCTGACAAAAAGGTTGTTTGGTTAAGATTCAGATGGTACTTTGGATCTGGCCTGGATAGAGTGAATGCAGAGAGGATGTTTCCACTAGTGGGAGAGTCCTCCAGGACCAGATTCCGCAGCATCAGAATAAAAGGACATACGTTTAGAAAGGAGATGAGGAGGAATTTCTTCGGACCGAGGGTGGTGAATCAGTGGAATTCATTGCCACAGAAGGCTGTGAAGGCCGTCAATGGATATCTTTAAGGCAGAGGTTGACAGATTTTTGATCAGTACGGGTGTCAGAGGTTACGGGGAGAAGGCAGGAGAATGGGGTGAGGAGGGAGAGATAGATCAGCCATGATTGAATGGCAGAGTAGACTTGATGGGGCAAATGGCCTAATTCTTCTCCTATAATTTATGAACGTATGAACATCAGAAAGTACTGCAGATATATATTTTGCTTTTGCACAATCAACTGAGAATCACTTTTTCCAATGTGGATGTAAGTGAAGAGGTAAATGGGACCAGAAAACAACTTCTATTTCATTTTCATATCTGCTATGCATCATTGCACCCAGCAGAATTGAACTGAAGTGAAAAGTGTGTTTAATGTACAGTACCTTGTTAAGAATCTCATAGAATTGAGGAAACATCCTCATGAATCTGCGTGTGGAAAACAGGTGGGAAATAAACATTAGAAATGAGTGCATTCTATCGTATTCAGATTACATAAAGGTGGGGCAATTTACAAAGAGAGTCAGGGAAGTAATTTATGAAACAATTATTAGGATGTTACAAGGGATAAAGGAATGGGGTACACAACTGACAAATGAAGTTTAACATGGGAGGATGAGAATATGTATTTTGGTGGAAATTTTATTTTAATGAAAGGTATTGTCTAATTAATGAGAGATTGCAGGGTTCTGAGAAGCAGAGAGATTGAGATAGCCTAGTGCATGATTGGCAAAAGATTAGTGTTCAGGTATTACAGTCATTAGGAAAGCTAACAAAATATTATTGTTTTTTTTTTTAGAGATACAGCGCAGAAACAGGCCCTTCAGCCCACCAAGTCCGCGCCGCCCAGCGATCCCCGCACACTAGGGACATTTTTTACATTTTACCCAGTCAATTAACCTACATACCTGTACGTCTTTGGAATGTGGAAGGAAACCGAAGATCTCGGAGAAAACCCACGCAGGTCACGGGGAGAACGTACAAACTCCGTACAGACGGCACCCGTGGTCAGGATCGAACCTGAGTCTCAGGCGCTGCATTCGCTGTAAGGCAGCAACTCTACCGCTGCGCCACTGTACCATGGGATATGATTGCAAAAGTAAGGAGCTTATGCTTCAGATATTGGTGAGACAGGCACTGTCTGAAGAAGGGTCTCAACCCGAAACGTCGCCCATTCCTTTTCTCCAGAGAAGCTGCCTGCCCCGCTGAGTTACTCCAACATTTTGTGTCGATCTTAGGCATTGGTGAGAGTACATATGCAGTGGTACATACAAAACTGATCCCCAAATCAAAGGAAGGATATGTATGTACTGGAAGCAGTTCAGAGAGGGTTTACTCAATTCATCCTTGGAATCGATGGGCTGTTTTATGCGGGAAGGCTGGAGGGACACAATTCATATTTGTTGGAGCTCAGAAGAGTGAGAGAGGACACATATAAGATCGTGACGGTTCTTCATGAGACGAATGTTCCCTCTTTTGTGAAAATGTGGAACTCATTGCCAGTGTTAAAAAAATATGTTTGAAGGAAGTAGATTGGCATCTGATAAACAAGGAAGTAATATCACTTTGGAGAGATGGGAATGTGATGTTGAAGACACAATTAAGTCAGCTACAAACTTTCTAAATGGCAGAGGAAGTCTGAGGATTGGTCTAATCCTGTTCCTGTTTCACATATTTGTATGTTTGTTGGTATAGAAATAGACATAACAGTGGAAACTATGGTACAAACTCATTTTTTTAGTGAAAGGATGCCCATGGTTCTTTAGTCAGAGTAGCATTTGGTATTTAACTATCTAAGTGTATTTGTTGTGTTTTTAAGGCTGTTCCTTAAGTGCTGTATTATTGCTGAACCAAGCTGCCCCTGGTTCAGGAAGTCTGTAACTAGTGTCTGTCACTGACAGAGAAAAAAGGGGACTGGTGGGGGGGGGGGGGGGGGGGGGGGGGAGGGGGGGGGGAGGGGGGGGGGAGAAGGGGGAGGGGGAGGGGGGGAGAGGGGGGGAGAGGGGAAGGGACCAACAATATTTAAGTGTACTTTCTGATTTTGTTGGCGCCCTGTACTGTGTACACAAAAGACAAAGAATTCCACTGTACTCGTGACAATAAAGTATCTATCTACCATAACTTTGTTCCATCTTTCATAATAGTTTGTTCCCAACTCTCTGCATTTCAATATTTTGGGGCGTACAGGTTTTGGCACAACATCAGCAAAGGGTCTCGACTTGCAATGGTTTTTTTCATTCTTTCACAGGATTGTGGTGTTATTGGTGAGGCCAACACTTATTGCCCGTCCTCAAATCTTCAGGACATGGCGGAGAGCTGTCTTGATAAAATTCCTTTTGATGGGAGATGTCCAGCCGAAATGGCAATATGTTTCCAAGTCAGGATCGTGGGGAGCCTGCAGGCCCTGGTGTTCCCAAGTACCCACCGCCCATGTCCCTCTTGGTCGTAGACATGGCGGGTTTGGGAACTGCTGACAGAGTAGCCTTGACAGGTGTTGGCAGCACATTATGTTGATGGTATCACAAAATGCTGGAGCAACCCAGCAGGTCAGGCAGCATCTATGGAGAGAAGGAATGGGTGACGTTTCGGGTCGAGACCGGCAGCACATTATGTTGATGGTATCACAAAATGCTGGAGTAACTCAGCAGGTCAGGCAGCATCTATGGAGAGAAGGAATGGGTGATGTTTCGGGTCGAGAACGGGTCATGACCCGGAACGTCACCCATTCCTTCTCTCCACAGATGCTGCCTGACCTGCTGGGTTACTCCAGCATTTTGTGATACCGTCGATTTGTACCAGCATCTGCAGTTATTTTCCCACACATTATGTTAATTGCATGCACTGTGGCCTAAGTACGTCGGTCTCTGCTGATTCTTTCATTCACACACTGAGATGGCAGAGTAACCAACAGACACATATATATTACTTACAAAAAATAATTTAGATAGTGCAAAGCAGAATTCCTTGCAATGGCTTCCTCCAGACCGACAGCAACTTGATTTTCTTTTTTAAGTTTCAACAACATTGCTGAAGATAGATGATTTGCTTCAAAACGAGATTAGTTGTTGCCCCAAGACAAGTTGAAATGCTCTTGCACCAGAACCCTGACACTGATTCATCCAGTGAGTGACCAAGACAAAAGCAGTGAAACTACCTCAGCAAGCCATCCTGCAACCATGGAGAGGTGAGAAGACAATGTTTCCTGTCCTCTGTGGCTTTATTCTATTCAAATAGCAATGACGACATTTGGCAGTGTTGGTACATTTTGTTCACCCTGTCTTCTAAATCAGATACTGCACTGTTAAATCACTTTCACTCCAGAGGCTTTTAGCATCTTATTCTTGGGCACTATCTGTAGAAACTATTTCTACAATCCTATTAACTGCCATTTCATTCAGCCACTCATGTTGCTGCCCTCAATCATCATCATTTGTCCAAAAACGCTCACCAAATCCACCCAAAACTTCATCCTCAACATTGATGGTCTCCCAGTATCCACCTCACCTCACATCCGGAATCTTGGAATCATCCTTGATCAAAACCTCTCCTTCGACAAACATATCAAACACATCACAAAGACAGCCTTCTTCCACCTCAAAAACATTGCCCGTCTCCGCCCAGCCCTCTCCTCCACAGCTGCAGAAACCCTCATCCACGCCTTCATCACCTCCCGTCTGGACTACTGCAACAGCCTCCTCTATGGTGCACCCTCAAAAATCATCAATAAACTTCAATACATTCAAAACTCCGCTGCCCATCTACTCACACACACCTCGATCCGTTACCATATCACCCCCGTCCTTTATAAACTCCACTGGCTCCCCATCCCCCAGAGAATCCAGTACAAAATCCTCCTCATAACATACAAAGCCCTCCATAACCTGGCCCCATCCTACCTGACCGACCTCCTCCACAGGCACACTCCCACCTGCACCCTCCGCTCTGCCGCTGCCAATCTCCTATCCCCCCACATCCGGACCAAACTCAGATCCTGGGGGGACAGGGCTTTCTCCATCGCTGCTCTCACCCTATGGAACTCACTACCCCAAACCGTTAGAGACTCCTCCACACTCACCACATTCAAAACATCACTGAAGTCTCACCTGTTCAGTACTGCCTTCAACCATTGAAGGTCACCTCACCTTCTGTCTCCTTTCTCTGTTCATTTATTTATTTACTTATTTATCTATTTATTCATTTCCCTATGTTCTCAAAATCTCTGTAAAGCGTCTTTGAGTATATGAAAAGCGCTATATAAATAAAATGCATTATTATTATTATTATTAATACGTTCAACATCGAAACAGCAGCCTTAGCCATTCTTTCCCAGTTCTGCCTTTTGTCTCAAGCTTCATCTCGTGTGCGTCGTTCTGTTATCTATCCAACAACCCTTGCCCGCCTTTAGCTAATTCCTGAGCTTCGTGCACTTTTCCATAGTTCATCCTGCCTTACGTCGGAACCGTTCCCTCGGGCTGCTTTTCCGGATTCCACAAATAATCTTATCTCTGATGAGCGCATCCATCAAATCTGCAAATCATAGTTCTCTGTTAACAATTAAAGCTCAGCTAAGAAAGTACCCAAGGATTGAGAACGTGTCTTAAGTATTCAGCATGTTCCTGGTTGTGAATCAAGAATTAGTAACAGTCAACTTTCAGTCCCAACCAGGTTGCAATGTGATTGTAAAGCACCTAATGCTTTCTCCAGGGATTTATTTGATGCTTTTATTGCAGAGTACAATGATCTCCCCTTCTGAGCAATGAGACACGATTCATTTTTGGTAGGAAGGAACTGCAGATGCTGGTTTACACCGAAGATCGACACGAAATGCTGGAGTAACTCAGCGGGACAGGCAGCGCCTCTGGACGGAAGGAACGGGTGACGTTTCGGTTCAAGACCCTCCTTCAGACTGAGACTCAGAGGAGAGGCAGACGCAGAGATAAGGAAGTGTAAGGTGTGAAAACGAGACATCAAAAGAGATGGAGCTAAAAGGAAAATGTCGAATAGATCATTGTTAGCTGGGAGAAGGTGGCAACAAAGCAGACTGAGAGAAAATGTGATCAGGGGGACACAATCAGACTGGTCAGAGAACAGGGAATGGGGAGGGATGGAGAGAGAGGGAAAGCAAGGGTTATTTGAAGTTAGAGAAGTTAATATTCATGCCGCTGGGGTGTAAGCTGCCCAAGCAAAATATGAGGTGCTGTTCCTCCAATTTGCACTGGTCTTTTGTTTGATCACTTTGTCCACCATAGGCAGCTCCATATAGAGAGGGAGTGCTTCATTCTTTAGCGTGGTTATTTACTTGAAAATACAATAGCTCACACGTCTTTCTACCATTGTGCAACATCTTGGGTGAGTCACACTGTCACTGATTCTTGCTATTGAGGGCGTGCAGCGTAGGTTTACTAGGTTAATTCCTGGAATGGCGGGACTATCATATGTCGAAAGACTGGAGCGACTAGGCTTGTATACACTAGAATTTAGAAGGATGAGAGGAGATCTTATCGAAACGTATAAGATTATTAAGGGGTTGGACACGTTAGAGGCTGGAAACATGTTCCCAATGTTGGGGGAGTCCAGAACAAGGGGCCACAGTTTAAGAATAAGGGGTAGGCCATTTAGAACTGAGATGAGGAAAAACTTTTTCAGTCAGAGAGTTGTGAATCTGTGGAATTCTCTGCCTCAGAAGGCAGTGGAGGCCAATTCTCTGAATGCATTCAAGAGAGAGCTAGACAAAGCTCTTAAGGATAGCGGAGTCAGGGGGTACGGGGAGAAGGCAGGAACGAGGTACCCCGGTCCTGCCTTCTCCCCATAGCCCCTGACTCCGCTATCCTTAAGAGCTCTATCTAGCTCTCTCTTGATTGAGAATGATCAGCCATGATCACATTGAATGGCGGTGCTGGCTTGAAGGGCTGAATGGCCTCCTCCTGCACCTATTGTCTATTGTCTTTGACACTCAGTATGCATCTTCATTTTAGCTCACACATGAGACTGCAGATGCTGGAATCTTGCACAACATACAACCCACTGGAGGACTCAGCAGGTCAGACTGCATCTGTGGAGGGAATAGACAGGTTGGACAGATTTGGATGGGGACCCTTCTTTAAACATGAAATGTTGTCTGTCCAATTCCTTCCACAGATGCTGCCTGACCCGCTGAGTTCCTCCAGTAATTTTTTTGTTGTTGCATGTTTTATCTCAATTGGGATCAGAGACTAGAGGGCATAGTTTTAAGCTGAGAGGGGCAAAGTTTAAAGGGGATGTGCAGGGCAAGTTTATTACATAGACAGTGGATGGTGCCTGGAACTCGCTGCCAGTGGTGAGCAGATTTGTTAGTGGCATCTAAGAGGCATTGGATAGGCACATGGATATGCAGAGCATGGATGAATAAGGATCACATGCAGGCAGGGGAGATCAGTTGAACTTGGCATCAAGTTCAGCACAGACATTGTGAGCTGAAGAGCCTGTTCTTGTGCTGTACTGTGCTATATTCTATCTACTATATGGATCTGCACTCAGTATTTGGTCTCAACCACAGAGTCCACGTATGATTGTGTAAAACTGCATTTCTGACACCATGTCTCAGTATCTCCTCTCTACATTAAGTTACTGTTCAGCTGGTAATTTAAACTGACATGTAAGGCAGCGTTTCCTACAGTGTCTTTCTTTTTATAGAGAGAGCACCTTGAAACTTCACTGCTGAAACAATCTGCCAACAAGGCAGAGAGTAGGAGGCCACATCCTTGAATTCTTAAAGTAGTGAAAATTAATATTATGTGTGGGAAGGAACTGCATATAATGGTGTACACCGAAGATGGACACAAAATGCTGGAGCAACTCAACGGAAACGGACAGCATCTCTGGAGTGAAGGAATGGGTGACGTTTCGGGTTGAGACCTTTCTTCAGAGAACACGCCCTTCTGGGTCTCAACCCGAAAAGTCACCTCTTCCTTTTCTCCAGAGATACTGCCTGTCCCGCTTGATTACTCCAGCATTTTGTGTCTATCTTCGCCAATAGAAATGACATTATTACAGTACCCAAGGTGGTTGTTTAGAGTGGTTGATTGTGTGTCAAACAAGAGAGCTACGTGAGTTGGGTGTTACTGAGTTTCCTGATGCTGTCCCGACAAAGGAACGCTCATTGTCCCTGGAGCCTCTGGAGCCTGTTTCAGCAATCATGATGAAATCTTCATTTCCCTCATCTTCATTTCCCCACCATTCCTGCTTATCCTTTAGTACCACCACCGAACAAAAGTATATTCGTCCCAGCCTTGAAGATGCTAATTGACTCAGAGTCCACGACCTTCTGGGGCAGGAAGTTCCGTACTTCCCACTGCCGTTTATGTCTAATAACATCTGTGCCATGCTATTCTAACCACGTCAGTGCCCTCCACATCTGGCCGCTTAAAACATTCGCCAATTTGAGTATCCGAGAAGCATGAGACCAGCATTTATTACGAGAGGGTCACGACTGACCAACTTCCAACGGGAACTTCATAGGTAAAATGAAGTGTGTCACAATCTTCACTGAGGTCCATTAAGTTCTACAAAAGCTATTAACCTCACATTTGCAACAGAAAGAAAAATATACCTCTGCATTAAAGGACCTATTAAAACCAGCTTGGTCTTTCCGCAAAGTACACACGGCAGAAATGGGAGTGAAGAGGTTAAATGCAATCTGTGCCATTTAAGTGCAGTGTTTATTTTCCTTCTTCTCATTTCCTCTTTATGTAAAACCATCATGACATGTTGCACCGGTATCTCGGATGTGGCTTTGGAAAGGAGACTCTGATTACAGCTATTCAAGAGCCCTGGAGTGGTGTCAGTAAAGTTCATTACTGCGGAAAGAACATTCCCAGTGGAGGGAATAGTGTAACATTCCTCCCAAGAGCACGGCAAAAAACAGCTAATGTTAAGCAGCTTTGGATAAATCTTGGTAATTTAATTATCCTGCCCCTGGCACTTCATTAGCATGGACCTCCTGTTTACCACAACCCAAGGAAAGAGCCCTCAACTTATTGCAAGGTTCCACTGAATGCAATGAAGTTCTCCTCAGCTTCAAGAACGCCGAGCAGTATTGTATTGTGTTGGAAGTTACTGCCGATGCTGGTTTACACCGAAGATAGACACAAAATGCTGGAGTAATAAAATATCGTATGCTTTACATTTAATACGACAAACATAAACGACACTCCAATCCTGTTCACGATTCCTTGAAGCAATTAGAAGTTCAGCTTCAGATATTTAGCCATAAACCTCATGTCAGATTGTGCACCATGGAAGAAAAACTCAATTAATTTTCTGACAGCAGGTTTTTTTGCTATGATGCGATATGCTTAAATTATGTATTGGTACAGACTTGTTTTGGATTAAGTTTATTTACAAGAAGACTAAACAGCTGACGAGAAAGGGCTTATAATCATGGTGTATTTGTTGTTTTTGCTGTGAGTTTGATGCTGCAAGAAGGAAGTCACAGTTGATGAATGAGCATCGTTGTTATCGTGTAGTGGTCGTTTAGATGCCACTGATCGAAAGTGGGATGTACTGCCAGCCGAAATGAGCGCTCAATTTCCCATCTACACTTAATTGTGGATGCAGTCCAGTCCCATCACGCAAACCAACCTCCCTTCCATTGACTCCTTCTACACCACAATAATGTAGGTTGTAAATTGTCCCTAGTGTGTAGGATAGTGCTAGTGTTTGGTGATCGCTGGTCAGCATGGACTTGGTGGGCCGAAGGGCCTGTTTCCACACTGTATCTCTAAACTAAACTAAACTAAACTAAACTAAACTAAACTAAACTAAACTAAACTAAACTCAACTCAACTAAACTGAACATAAAATGATCTGATAATCCAACTTAGGTCTAATTCAGAAATTCATATTGTTTAAACTTGTTTTCTTCTTTTATCTACTGCTCATTTTATTTCAAGTGGACCTCCACCATCACGTGAATGACATTTAAAATACACGGTAACAATGAAGAAGGGTCTCGTCCCGAAACGTCACCCATTCCTTCTCTGTAGTGATGCTGCCTGTCCCGCTGAGTTACTCCAGCATTTGGGGTTTATCTACATTGTAACAACTGTTGTTTCGTCTGAAAAATGTTTTTGGTTATAAAATACAGCATGAAATCGGACTCTTCGATCCACTGAGTCCCTGCCAACCACGCAGTCACAGGGAGAGCATGCAAACTCCACACAGACAGCGCCCGAGGACAGGATCGAACCCGGGTCCCTGGCTGTGTCATGGAAATGCACCATTTTATTTGGCCCTGATTGGTCCTGGTCTTTTCTCGTCACCCCGCTACTTTTAGTCTGAAAAGAAAAGTCCTGATCCAAAACGTCACCCATCCTTTTTCTCTCGAGATGCTGCCTGACCGGCTGAATTTCTCCAACATTTTGTGTCTGTCTTTTTTATTCCCTTTGCATTATTTTCTTCACCTATTTGCCCCTCGACTAACAAATTTCCCCACCTTGAGTCAACATGGGCCATTTTAACTGCATTCCACCCCAAGATTGCTTTGCTGCTGAATATAATTTGGAAATCATTTTCTCATAAGATAATGCTCTACCCTCTCTTGTCTTCACTTACTGTAGATAGGCCGAGGTTTATAGACAATAGACAATAGGCAATAGGTGCAGGAGGAGGCCATTCGGCCCTTCGAGCCAGCACCGCCATTCAATGTGATCATGGCTGATCATTCTCAATCAGTACCCCGGTCCTGCCTTCTCCCCATACCCCCTGACTCGGCTATCCTTAAGAGCTCTACCTAGCTCTCTCTTGAATGCATTTAAACGTTTATCAGTGGACACTAATTACCCCTTTTGTAAATGGAGAATTCGTGCAATGGTACAATAAAGTATCTGCTTGGATCGTGCACTTAAACCCTAAGACTGAACATCAATGTTTGCTGATGAATACTAGTTGACATTCAGAATCAAAAAGATAAATTGTAAGTGACATCGCAATGCACAGTAAGCATATAGTGGCCGTAAATTACTGAACTACCATCCAAGGTTTGGGCATTAATTCAGAAATGCGAGTTAAAATTCCACTCTTGCAACTGGGAAACGTGATAACTGAATAAATCTGGACATTAAGCAAAATCTAGACTAACCAATGGTAGCCACAAAACATTTGGATTGGTGTTAGAAACCATCTGGTTCATCACATGACCATCAGGGAAGGAAATAGACAATAGACAATAGACAATAGGTGCAGGAGGAGGCCATTCGGCCCTTCGAGCCAGCACTGCCATTCAATGTGATCATGGCTGATCATTCTTAATCAGTACCCCGTTCCTGCCTTTTCCCCATACCCCCTGACTCCATTATCCTTAAGAGCTCTATCCAGCTCTCTCTTGAATGCATTCAGAGAATTGGCCTCCACTGCCTTCTGAGGCAGAGAATTCCACAGATTCACAACTCTCTGACTGAAAAAGTTTTTCCTCATCTCAGTTCTAATTGGCCTACCCCTTATTCTTGAACTGTGGCCCCTTGTTCTGGACTGCCCCAACATTGGGAACATGTTTCCTGCCTCTAACGTGTCCAACCCCTTAATAATCTTATACGTTTCGATAAGATCTCCTCTCATCCTTCTAAATTCCAGTGTATACAAGCCTAGTCGCTCCAGTCTTTCAGCATATGACAGTCCCGCCATTCCGGGAATTAACCTAGTAAACCTACGCTGCACGCCCTCAATCCTCCATCATTATTTGGTCTGGCCTATATATATATAACACCAGATCCACCTGTGCAGTTAACGTTTATCTACCCACTTCAGGAGCAGTTAGGAACAGACAAAAAAATGCCAAACATTGCCATTGAGATCCATGTCCTTTAAACAAGCAGGTACAAGCTCATCAGTCTGAAGAAGAGTTCTGACTCGAAATATCACCTATCCATGCTCCCCAGAGATCTTGCTTGACCCATTGTGGTACCCCGGCACTTTGTGTCTTTTTTTTTGCAAACTAACATCTACAGTCCCTTGTTCCTACCACTGAACTACAATGTGCTTTTTTTCTACCGACAAACTCCAGATTTATTGGATGGGGGTGTCTCGGTTGAAGAAATTGAAGAGATTTAGAGATACAGCGCAGAAATAGGCCCTTCGGCCCACCGGGTCCATGCCGCCCAGCGATCCCCGCACATTAACACTATCCTACACCCACTAGAGACAATTTTCTTTGACATTTGCCCAGCCAATTAACCTACAAACCTGTACGTCTTCGGAGTGTGGGAGGAAACCGAAGACCTCGGAGAAAACCCACGCAGGTCACGGGGAGAACGTACAAACTCCGTACAGACGGCACCCGTAGTCAGGATCGAACCTGAGTCTCCGGCGCTGCATTCACTGTAAGGCAGCAACACTGAGGAAAGACGTTCTTGCCTTAGAGGGAGTACAGAGAAGGTTCACCAGATTGATCCCTGGGATGACGGGACTCACATATGAGGAAAGACTAGATAGACTGGGCTTGTACTCGCTGGAATTTAGAAGACTGAGGGGGGATCTTATAGAAACATATAAAATTCTTAAGGGGTTGGAGAGGCTAGATGCGGGAAGATTGTTCCCGATGTTGGGGGAGTCCAGAACCAGGAGTCACAGCTTAAGGATAAGGGGGAAGTCTTTTAGGACCGAGATGAGAAAACATTTCTTCACACAGAGAGTGGTGAGTCTGTGGAATTCTCTGCCACAGAAGGTAGTTGAGGCCAGTTCATTGGCTATATTTAAGAGGGAGTTAGATGTGGCCCTTTTTGCTAAAGGGATCAGGGGGTATGGAGAGAAGGCAGGTACAGGCTACTGAGCTGAATGATCAGCCATGATCATATTGAATGGCGGTGCAGGCTCGAAGGGCCAAATGGCCTACTCCTCCACCTATTTTCTATGTTTCTATGTTTCTACCGCTGCGCCACCGTGCCGCTCGCATAGGTTTGGCACAGGTTTGGAGGGATATGGGCCAAATGCAAGCAGGTGGGACTAGTGTAGATGGGACATGTTGGTCAGTGTGGGCAGGTTGGGTCGAAGGGCCTGTTTCCATGCTGTATCACTCAATATGACTAGTTGCACCAAGACTGGGTCCATCGACCTTTCTTTAGCAATCAACAAGCGCAACAAACCACCTCACCAATCCCCCAATTGTCCCGAAAATAAATCTTTCCTCAGTGCACTGGAAATCCTTGCCTGGAGTCTGTCTGTCAATTCCTTACCAGCGCTGTGTTAAAAGACCGTGGAGTTGAAATAAACCCAGGCAGCAGATGAATTTCCATCTCATCCTGCCACCTGTCTGCCTGAAACCTGTCTGGAGGTAAAACTGGGGCTGTTGGATTTGCGGCTTTGTTACCTCGTTCCGAAGGAGAGAAGCATTCAACAATTAATTGCTGGTTGAAACTTCATTGCTCACGACATTTCCATTCCCTTAAATCTAAATAATTGATACTTCACCAATAAACCATGTCTGTTGCGTGATCCTTCCTCACTCTTGAATCATCTTTGTTTCCGACTGCATGCGATGAGCTGATGGACTGAAATAACTGTGTCAGCTAATGTGTTGAGTGATTAACAAAATGCTTCTAGCTGCAACAACATTGGGAGTGTGATATATTTTAACCAATAGTCAGACGTAACAAATTAACTCAAAGGTTTAGTTTAGATTAGTTTAGAGATACAGACCCTTTGGCCCCCCCGACCAAGGTTGTTGCACCATTCAATTAGACAATCGATCTCCCTCCTATACTCTGACTCATCATTATCCTTAATTCGTCCAACAGTGGTGATGTCATCGGCAAATACTAACATGGAGTTGAAATTGTGTCTTACACAGTCACGGGTATTCCATCTCTGGAGCGAAGGAATGGGTGACGTTTCGGGTCGACCGGAAACGTCACCCATTCCTTCTCTCCAGAGATGCTACCTGTCCCGCTGAGTTACTCCAGCTTTTTGTGCCTATCATCGGTTTTCTCTACAATCTGCTGTGCTCCTGTGCTTGTTATTTCTCACCATAATCTCCCAGAAATCCTACTTCCTCTCACAATACACTTCCAGGACACTACAACTTTGCTATTGAACTCCCATTCTCCACCTCCTGAC
>NC_135977.1:28684628-28702827 GCF_053455715.1 Rhinoraja longicauda
GTATCACTCTATGACTCTATGACTCTATGACAAGTGCTTCTTCATCTATAACTTCCTTCATCTTAATGTTGTCCATTCACTTTTCGCATTTAAATGATTTAAGTAAATTTATTATCTTTTTATTTGGTTTAGTGAATCCTTAATGTCTTCATTACCAGAGACATACTTAGAAATAGTTCAAAACCCTTTTGGCATCATTAAGGTGGTCTTCAGGGAAGTTCAAAGGCGAGACCTCAACGTCTGTACTCTAAGGTTTGGCTGCTTATTCACTGACCACTGCACTTGAGAGCTCGCTGTGAAACCAAGGACTCCAAATAGGCACAAAATGCTGGAGTAACTCAGCGGGACAGGCAGCATCTCTGGAGAGAAGGAATGGGTGATGTTTCCGGTCGAGACTCGTCTTCGGACCCGAAACGTCACCCATTCCTTCTCCCCAGAGATGCTGCCTGCCCCGCTGAGTTACTCCAGCATTTTGTGTCTATCGTCGGTTTAAACCAGCATCTGCAGTTCCTTCCTACACAAACCAAGAGCTCCAGCCTGAGTTGACCCACGAGGACAAATAAATAAAAGTGGCCACAGGAATCAAGTACTGGTAGGAGGCTGGACCAAGAGCGAACAGATTCATGGGTCATTTCTGCCCAGAGCACTATATACATGGTAGTTTCAGCCAATGAGTTGCCCCTTTGGTCAGGTCTTATTGGGAGCAACCAAGAAGTCTCAGGGTTTCAGGTGCGGTCAGACAAGGATGAAGGGGACAGTTACAATTTGCCTTGCAATAAATATTATTCCCTTATCATGTAACTATACACTGTCAATGGCTCGATTGTAATCATGCACTGTCTTTCTGCTGACTGGTTAGCATGCAGCGAAAGCTTTTCACTGTACCTCGGCACACGTGACAATAAACGAAACTAAATGAAACTAAACTATACCAAACTAAACTAAACTAAACACTAGGTATTGTGCAACTGACCTGAAATGTTGAGTGGAAGTCCAACTTGGGTTGAATGCGTATTGAAAAATGGACAGTTCTCCCCAAGAGGGTCATCATCATCATCGGCGGTCACTGGAAGCGAGTGTGACTGTCCTCTCCATAGAGGACGCCTGTGCGTGACTTTGTTTAACATGGGGGGACTGGTGCACAGACAGCCACCACACGGTCCTCGACAGATCTCATAGAAAGAAGAAAGGGTCAGGATCCAGTGGCGTGGAGTCCAAGACGACCGGGGATCATTTTCTGCTACAGCCTTCATCCATCCGCCTTCCCAGCCATTGTGACGCTCCACTAAAGTTAGCCGCCACCCTCCGCCTGTTTCACCGTTGAGGTCTTGGTTGGATCGCTCTTTGTCAGGGACCTCCCCCTCGACCTTACCGCCATGGGTGACCCTACCAGGAGCGTGGCTCTCAGGATCGCTCTCAGGATCTCAGGACCACACGAGCTTCTCCACCACGATAAGGTGACAATCCACAGAGAAGACCATGAGGGTAGTGGTGGGGACAAAGGTGCCAGTAGCAATAAGACACAACATGGAACTCAACAACGTACTGAAGGGGACTCTGAGGCTTGGTTAGCAAAGAAAGCGAAGCAATTGAATGCGAGATATTCCTTGAAGGAACTGATTACATCAGAATTGCAGAATTCTGCTGTAGGTCGTTCATTTGTAACAATAACTCGATTTAGCTCTCTCCACCTGCTGCATTCCTCCTTTCTCTCTGCATTTCACAGCTTTCACATATTCCGTTATTTGTATTCTACCTCTTTCAATACAGGCACTCCACGTGTTAAAGTGTTACATTCCCTGAACCCTTACATAAGTCAGATTTTAGATATGTTGGATTCACCATCCCCCAACCCCTGTCCAGCTTGAGTTTAGTTTATCGTCATGTGTACCGAGGTACAGTGAAAAGCTTTTGGTACGTGCTATCCAGTTAGCGGAAAGACAAAACATGATTACAATCGAGCCATTTACAGTGTATAGATACATGAGAAGGGAACAAAGTTTTGTGCAAGGTAAAGCTAGCAAAGTCCGATCGAGGATAGTCCGAGGGTCACCATTGAGGTAGATAGTAGTTCAGCACTGCTCTCTGGTTGTGGTAGGATGATTCAGTTGCCTGATAACAGCTGGGAAGAAACTGTCCCTGAATCTGGAGGTGTGCGTTTTCACACTTCTATACCTTTTGCCTGATGTGGGAGAGTAGAAGGGGGAGTGGCCTGGTTACGACTGGTCCTTGATTGTGCTGCTGGCCTTGCCGAGGCAGCGTGAGGTGTAAATGGAGTCAATGGAAGGGAGGTTGGCTTGTGTGATGGTCCGGGCTGCTTCCGCAATTCGCTGCCGTAATAGCTTACTGAAGATGGGTCTGAAGAAGGGTCCCGATCCGAATCGTCGAATGTCCATGTTCTCCAGAGATGCTGCTTTGCCCGCTGAGTTACTCCAGCACTTTCTGGTCATCACTGGCGCTATGAAATGTCTCAACAGCGCCTAGCTATATCCAGGGCACTTTCCACAGCCCAAGGCCTTCTGGGTAAGCACGGCTGCCATTGCTCACCTGTTTCCAAACTAAGCATGTGATCATACAATGTTGTGGAAATTACAAACTGACAGAATTGTTTACACAAGTGCAAGTCACCTATTGTTTTAGGCGGCTGTATAACTTTCCTCATTAACTTCTCAATCAAATGACTTAATCAGCAGCGAGGGGATTTGAGTATAGGAGCAGGGAGGTTCTGCTGCAGTTGTACAGGGCATTGGTGAGACCACACCTGGAGTATTGCGTACAGTTTTGGTCTCCTAATCTGAGGAAAGACATTCTTGCCATAGAGGGAGTACAGAGAAGGTTCACCAGATTGATTCCTGGGATGGCAGGACTTTCATGTGAAGAAAGACTGGATAGACTCGGCTTGTACTCGCTGGAATTTAGAAGACTGAGGGGGGATCTTATAGAAACGTACAAAATTCTTAAGGGGTTGGACAGGCTAGATGCAGGAAGATTGTTCCCGATGTTGGGGAAGTCCAGAACAAGGGGTCACAGTTTAAGGATAAGGGGGAAGTCTTTTAGGACCGAGATGAGAAAGTTTTTTTTCACACAGAGAGTGGTGAATCTGTGGAATTCTCTGCCACAGAGGGTAGTTAAGGCCAGTTCATTGGCTATATTTAAGAGGGAGTTAAATGTGGCCCTTGTGGCTAAAGGGATCAGGGGGTATGGAGAGAAGGCAGGTACAGGATACTGAGTTGGATGATCAGCCATGATCATATTGAAGGGCGGTGCAGGCTCGAAGGGCCGAATGGCCTACTCCTGCAGCTATTTTCTATGTTTCTATGTTTATGTTTCATCCGAGCAACTCTATCTTACCCTAACAGAGCCATTTCCAATGTTATATCCTTCTCTCACCAGCTCTCTCTGCAACTTAAAACTAACCTTTTCTTTTTTTGAGTCTGAAGAAGAGTCCCAACCAAAACATCACCGATCCATTCTCTCCCCAGATGTTACCTGACCCGCTGAGTTCCACCTGCCCATGGTATTCTGCTGAAGATTCCTCCATCTGCAGTCTCTTGTGTCTCCATTTTACTGATCACTGTGAAATCTCCTCAAAGTATAACTTTGTGCTCCTCTCTCCAACAGGAATTTAGTTTAGTTTAGTTTAGTTAAGTTTAGAGACACAGCGCAGAAACAGGCCCTTCGGCCCATCGAGTTATGCACCAACCAGCGATCCCTGCACATTAACACTATCCTACACACACCAGGGGCAATTTACATTTATACCAAGCCAATTAACCTACAAACCCGTACGTCTTTGGAGTGTGGGAGAAAACCGAAGATCTCGGAGAAAAACCGCGCAGGTCACGGGGAGAACGTACAAACTCCGTACAGACAGCACCCGTACCCGGGATCGAACCCGGGTATCTGCGCTGTAAGTGCTGGAAGGCAGCAACTCTATCGCTGCACCACAGGAGGGGCACCGAGTTCTGTTAGACCCTCTCTCACTGCTCCCTCGTGTGATTCCTGCCGCTCTCTGGCTGTTGGACCACGTTTTGACCTGAACTCACTGCCGCTGCCACGAGCCTGAAGGAGGGTCCCGACTCAAAGAATAGCCTCTCCCGAGATGGTGCCTGACCCATTGAGTTCCTCCAGCACTTTTACGTTTCCAGCAAGATTCCGGCACCAGCAGCTTCTTGTGTCTGCTCTTTCCTTCCCCAGTTCTCGAAGCGTCTGAGACTTGAAACATCAACTCTTGTGTTTCTTTCCACAGATGTTGCCTGCCCTGTTGAGCAGCTCCAGAATGTCCTGCCTCAAATAAAGGATGTTTTTGTTTCTTGTTCAACCTCTGCTTATTTGCTTATGCAAATAGCTGTCCAATGGAAACCTGCAGACTAAAGCTTCCAATATTTTAAGTGGCTAAAACCACTTGAACCTGTCTGCACTGTCCCAACCCAACCACAGTGCCATGAAAAGGGAGGAGTATTGTGGGCACAACAGATACGGATACTTATTGAACAGGAAGAAATTGAAGAAAGACGCTCCAGAGGCAAGGGAGCTACTCAGTTTCCCACTGCTAACGCTGAGGCTTTGATGGTGACAGTAAACATGTAGCAGAGATCTCTGCCTGTGTGGGTGGGTGGTCAGGGATCCAGAGACAGACTCAAGTGGAGAGGGAGGGGGATGGCCTACATGCACAATGTCAGGAGTAAAATCCCAAGAGACAAGTTACTGGATCTCAAGCAGTTTCAAGATTTCGGCATGAAGGTAAAGTTAATGCTATGCCTTCTTCCATCAACTCCCTGTGTTGATCAATGGGGGCCTGGAACGTGCTGCCTGGGGTGGAGGCAGATATGATCGGGGCATTCAAGAGGCTTTTAGACAAGCACATGAATGTGGATATGGATTAGGTTCAGGCAGAGGAGATTAGTTTAACTTGGTATCATGTATGAAAGGACATCATGAGCTGAAGGACCTTTTCCTGTGCTGTTTTATCCTATGTCATGCGTGATGACCTGCCACACTTGCCCTGCCTCTCCCCTCTTCCAGCTTTCTTCTCCTCCCTACAATCAGTCTGAAGAAGGGTCTCAGCCCAAAACGTCACCTCTCCGTGTTCTCCAGAGATGCTGCCTCACCAGCTAATTTGCTCCAGCACTCTGTGCCGTTCCATGTTCTGTGTTCATTCATCTCCACCAATCCTCCCATTACCACCCTACTGTTACTTCCCATCTGCAAGTTCTGGTGTAGTTGCTTACAGCGCCAGCGACCCGGATTTGATCCCAACCACGGGTTCTGTCTGTACGGAGTTTGTACGTTCTCCCCGTGACCTGCGTGGTTTCCTCTACGTGCTCCAGTTTCCTCCCTCACACCAAAGACGTACAGGTTTGTCGGTTAACTGGCTTTGGGGAAATGATGAATCGTCCCTAGTGTGTGTAGGTAGGATTGTGTAAGAGTGCGGGGATCGCTGGTTGACGCGGATTCGGTGGGCCAAATTACCAGTTTCCGTGCTGTCTCTCTAAACTAAACTGAATCGGATAGTCTGTTATGTTTAACAAGGTTAGATAAGATGTTGCTTTTCCCTAGGTGTGCACAGGAGTTTTTTTGACACCTTGACAATATTCAGATCCCATTTGATTTTTCTTTTCCTGGACATGTTACTGAGATGAGGCGATATACAGGCAAAACTATTTTATTCATTCAAGCATGAGGGAAATGCAATTTTGAATATCCACAGCTATTTGAAACTTCCCCATGAATTTATAATAGATTCAAACCACATTAACTATATTAAAGCAAAATTCCATCAGTTATAATTCATACTCTTTGGATGAATTATGGAAAGTAACACCAGCAGGTCAGAATACAAAAACATTGTGGGGTGAATTATTTGAAGTTGTCTTTGTAAACACAGATGTAGACTTTAATTTGTGCTGTTATTTTTCTGTTGCACTAATTAAAAGGAGCACATTTTTACAGCATTGTGGTAAAAAGCTGTGTATTATTTCACCTGTGGTAAAAAAATTATATCCTCACCTAATTCAGGTATTAAATTTCAAATCTGTGCAGTTTCACTGCATTTAAAGGTATTCAAATGCATCGAATTGAGCTCACTTTCCCCAGATCTACCGACATCCCCTTGGCTGGGACATTTCTTCGTAGATGAAAGAAGGAAGCAAAATAAACAGTGCTGAGACGAAAACCAAACAGCAAAAAGTTCACTCCTCATTTGTAGGTGTTTTAACTGTGATTACAACTTGATAAGCGACTGCCAAAGTCAACATCAAAGTGTTATTTTACATTTCATAACACTCCAAGTAAATTTAAATGCCAGTTCCCCTCTCTGATTGCTTGAAGCATTCCTAGATATTTGGGGATGTACAACCAGATGTATTTGTTTTCAGGCCTCAAAACTTTCTCCTTTTTTACTAAAATAATACAGGTAGCACAGCGGAGGAACGCTGCTGCCTTACAGCGCCAGAGAACCTGGGTTCGATCCTGACCTCGGCTGCTGTCTGCACGGAGTTTGTACGTTCTCCCCGTGACCCGCGTGGGTTTTCTCTGGTTGGTCCGGTTTCTTCTCGCACTCCAAAGATGTTTAGGTTTGTAAGTTAATTGGGTCTGGTAAAAATTGTAAATAGTCCCTAGTGTGTAGGCTAATGCTAGTGTGTGGGGATCACTGCCTCCATTCTGTATCTCTAAAGTCTGTGGTCTGAACTCAATTCAGAAACTGTTCCTGCGCTGTATCTCTAAACTAAACTAAACTAAACTAAAAAAGCTCCGTGAGGGAAGAAGGTTGTACTGGACTCACTGTGAGGTATGGCATTGGAGCTAGCTGCATGGTGGTGAGGGAAGTAATGATCTTACTCATTGCAGGAGAATTGCATGGTAGACTAATGCAGCAACTGGACCATGAACGAGTAACTATGTCAGTGTACGTGTCTTCAGCCAGGACCAGAAACGTAACCGGACTTCAGTCTGAAGAAGGGTCTCGACCCAAAACGTAACGTTGTAGCGCGTCGATAAAGGCCCGAAATAAAGGCAAGGAGCCAGGTATTTCGGGAACGTTATATTTTATTGTACCTCGGTTATCAGACGGGTCGAGTCTGCCGGAATCGCTTGGCGCCCAAACCTTGTCCTTATATACCTGGTCCCAGACCGCCTCCCTGGACTGGTCCATTCCCGTGCCGAGGGGTCGGTAGAAGTATGGCCCGACCCTTGGGAGCCGCCACAACGTCACCCATTCCTTCTCTGCCGAGATGCTGCCTGTCCCGCTGAGTTACTCCAGCATTTTGTGTCTACCTTCGGCCTTATAAATACTGTGGGCTCAAGAATGGCTCAGAGGCTGGGTTTCCTGTCACGTAACTTATCCCCACATACCCTGTACTTTCCTACAAGAGCTTCCACAAGAAAAGACATCCCTCCCCATTGCAGACATGAATGAGATACCAACAACTATCAATAAGTTTAATTGTAGTTTAGTTTTTTGAAATGAGTTTAGACTTTAGACTTTAGAGATACAGCGTTTAAACAGGCCCCTCGTCTCACCGAGTCCGCGCCAACCAGCGATCCCCGCACTCGAGCACCATCCTACACACGAGGGAGAGTGCACAATTTTTACTGAAGCCAAATTAACCAACAAAACTATGTGTCTTTGAAATTTGGGAGACAACCAGAGCACCCTAGGAAAACCTACGCAGTCACGGGGAGAACGTACAAACTCCGTGCAGACAGCCCCCTTAGGCAGGATCGAACACGGGTCTCTGGCGCTGTAAGACAGCAACTCTACCGCTGCGCCACCGTGCCGCTCTTATACAATCTCAATTTAATCTCATGTGAGAAAAGCAGCCTGCTTGATTGTCACTCTCATCAAAAGCCATAAATATTTATGTCTTTCACCACTGGCTCAGGGCTGCCGCAGTGTGTGTGTGTGTGTGCAATCTACAAAATGCACTACAGTTACTCACCCAAACTATTCCGTCAACACCTTGCAGATCAATGACCTCAACCACCAAGGACAGGGAGGTGGGGACATCAAGACACCATTGCTATGGGTTTCCCTCCAACTCGCGCACCGTCCTGACGTGCAACTAGATCACTGACCCTTTATTGTAGCAACATTTTAGTTTAGTTTGGAGATACAGCGCGGAAATAGGCCCTTCGGCCCAACGGGTCCACACCGACCTGCGAACCCCTCACACTTACACTACCCTACCCACACTAAGGACAAATATTTGACATTTATACCAAGCCAATTAACATCCATAACCGTACGCCTTTGTTTTGTGGGAGGATATCGAAGATCTCAGAAGGGTCTCCGCCCAAAACGTCATCCATCCCTTCTCTCCAGAGATGCTGCCCGTCCCATTGAGTTACTCCAGCATTTCAAGTCAAGTCAAGTCAACTTTATTTGTTACCTACATATACAAGATGTGCAGTGAAATGAAAGTGGCAGCGCCTGCGGATTGTGCTAAAACTACAAAACAGAATAGATTATATATTTTTTTAACACAAAAAATAAATGAATACAGTAAATTAAATTAGTCCCTGGCGATATAAGAGTTAACAGTCCTGATGGGCTGTGGGAAGAAACTCCGTCTCATCCTCTCTGTTTTCACAGCATGACAGCGGAGGCGTTTGCCTGACCGTAGCAGCTGGAACAGTCCGTTGCTGGGGTGGTAGGGGTCCCTCATAATGTTGCTGGCTCTGGATCTGCACCTCCTGATGTATAGGTCCTGCAGAGGGGCGAGTGCAATTTTGTGTCTTTCTTCAATGTCGCCCAGCATCTGCAGTTCCTTCCTACACGTATCTTTGCATATAATGTGCAGGTGAACGCCAATCGCCAACCTTTCACCCCTAGATCCTTTGATTGAACGCAGTGCACATTGATCCAACACTTTGTGTCCACCTTCAGAGAAAACGCTCGCAGGTCACGGGGAGAAGGTACAAACTCCATATAGCCAAGCACCGGTCGTCAGGATCAAACTCAAGTCTTTTGCGCGGTAAGCCAGTAACGGGCAGCACGGTGGCGCAGCGGTAGAGTTGCTGCCTTACAGCGAATGCAGCGCCGGAGACTCAGGTTCGATTCTGACTACGGGTGCTGCACTGTAAGGAGTTTGTACGTTCTCCTCGTGACCTGAGTGGGTTTTCTCCGAGATCTTCGGTTTCCTCCCACACTCCAAAGACGTACAGGTATGTAGGTTAATTGGCTGGGCAAATGTAAAAATTGTCCCTAGTGTGTGTGTAGGATAGTGTTAGTGTGCGGGGATCGCTGGGCGGCGCGGACTCGGTGGGCCGAAGGGCCTGTTTCCGCGCTGTATCTCTAAATCTAAATCTAAATCTCTCACGCTGCTGTGCGGCCCCAGAATTCCTGGATTCCCGGATCCTGAATTCTCTCCCCTTCAGCACTGAAGATGCAACTTTATCAGAAGAATTGCAGCCGTTAACAAAGTTGATGCATCAAAATTTTCCAAAGGATAAGCGAAAGTGGACAATAAATGCTGATTTTTTTTTCAATGATACACAGATCCTGAAAATCAATTACGAATTCATATTATTGTGACATATTTGGTTAAAGTGAACAGACAATGTGTTTCTCCTCTGTAACGCAAGCAATCCTTCTTCCTCCAGGTTTGATGTGTGAACTAATCGTAGGCGAGCTTTTCTGTACTTCTCGATTCTGAGTTGACTGTTGTCTAGTCAGCATTTCTGTGGTGAAAGCTGGTTAAGACGCTGTGTAATGTGTCTGCGGATTCAGATTTCTGTGTCTGCCCACTGCAGCACAGGAATACAGAAGGTGTTGGGAGTCAGATTTGGCCCCCCGTTTGTGCTATGTGCTGAGTTGTGGACCTCTATTTCTGGCTCCTCAGATATTCACCAGCTGGAAGGGGGCCATTACATAGACACAGAACAGTACAGCACAGGAACAGGGCTTTCTGCCTGCTATGACCATGCCGAACACGACGCCAAGTTAAATTAATCTCCTCTGCCTGCACGTTATCCATATCATATCATATCATATCATATATATACAGCCGGAAACAGGCCTTTTTTTTTTTCGGCCCTCCAAGTCCGTGCCGCCCAGCGATCCCCGTACATTAACACTATCCTACACATTACCCAGCCAATTAACCTACATACCTGTACGTCTTTGGAGTGTGGGAGGAAACCGAAGATCTCGGAGAAAACCCACGCAGGTCACGGGGAGAACGTACAAACTCCTTACAGTGCAGCACCCGTAGTCAGGATCGAACCTGAGTCTCCGGCGCTGCATTCGCTGTAAAGCAGCAACTCTACCGCTGCGCTACCGTGCCGCCCATTTCCCTCCATTTCCTGCATGTCCATTAATCCTAGCCAAAAGCCTCTTAAATGCCGCTGTCTTTAGACTTCAGAGATGCAGTGTGGAGGAAAAAAACTGCAGATGCTGGTTTAAATCGAAGGTAGACACAAAATACTGGAGTAACTCAGCGGGTCAGGCAGCATCTCTGGAGAGATGGAATGGGTGACGTTTCGGTCTGAGTTACTCCAGCATTTAGTGCCTACCTTAGAGAGAGTGTGGACACAGGCCCTTCGGCCCACCGAGACCGTGCCGACCCGCGACCCCCGTACACGAGCACTGTCCTGCACATTAGGGCCAATTTACAGTTTTTTTACCAATGCGATTCAGCCTACAAACCTGTGCATCTTTAGAGTGCGGGAGGAAACTGGAGCAAGCGGAGAAAACCCACGCGGGTCAGAGGGAGTATGTACAAACTCCGTGCAGACAGCACCTGTGGTCAGGATCGAACCTGGGTCTCTGGCGCTGTCAGGCAGCAACACTACCGCTGCGCCACTGTGCCACCGCTATCGTATCAGCCTCCACCACTACCCCTGGCAGCGTGTTCCAGGTATTTCATCACCCTCTGTGCAAAATGCACAAACCGCACATCTTTAAACTGTGTCCACCTCGCGTTGTGGCCATACCCTCCTCCAGTCATTGACATTTCCACTCTGGGACAAAGGGGTGGACTGTGGAACGCTATGGTCAAGATTATGAAATTAAAAACTGGTTGTTTACTTGGCAGCTGAGGAGGGAAAAGAAAGGCCTGATGAAGTCATCAAATATTTGAGGGACCTGAAGGTGCAGCAGGGTGGTGCAGCGGTAGAGTTGCTGCCGACAGTGCCAGGGACCAGGGTTCGATCCTGACTACAGGTACTGTCTGTACAGAGTTTGTACATTCTCTGACACTAGTTCACCTCGTGATCGCATGGGTATTCTCCGGCTGATCCGGTTTCCAAAAGCAGATTAATTGGCTGTGGTCAAAAAATTTGTAAATTGTCTACTGTGTGTAGGATAGTGTTAGTGTATTGGGATCGCTGGTCGGCACGCACTCGGTGGGCCGAGGGGCCTGTTTCTGCACTGTATCTCTAAATTAAACTAAGCTGAGCTGAAGATTGAAGTAGGAAGGATTTGTTCTCAAGCGCAGGGGGCATGTGGGAAGAACATTGAAAGGGCATTGAAGAAAAGCTATCTCTTAAAAATGGTGGGCACCAGAAACATAAAGGGCAGTGGAGGCAAAAATGTAAAGTCACAGAGTAAGAAACAGACCATTCAGCCTGTCGAGTTCATGCTGACCTTTAAGCTGACATTTACACTGAGCCTACACTAATCCCATGTTTATTCCCAGCACCAGCTCGACCAGCCTGACTCTGAGTTTGAAGAAGGGCCCCGACCCAAAACGTCACGCATTTCTTTTTTCTCCAGAGATGCTGCCTGACCCGCTGAGTTACTCCAGCACTTTGTGTCTATGTTCGGTATAGACCAGCATCTGCACTTCCTTCCTGCACAGGAAAGTATGCTGATTGTGCATAGTTCTTTTCACGGCCAGCATGGTTAAGGATGGGCTGAATAGACTTCTGCCAAGACATTGTGCAACTCTGCCACCTTTAGACAACAATCTTTGTACATTAGCCTAAGAGGACATCAGCTTTATGCTGCAGCAATTTATCATATTTTGAATTATTTCTTACCTATAGTTATACAGATGTATGAAAGTAAACACGGCTTTAATGTGTTGCGTTTGATTGTGCGTCAATTAGCTTCTTCTGCTGGTAATAAATATTGGGGAATTTCAGATGTCTTTCCCATACTTTCTCCGGAAAACCTAGGGAGCTTGCTTACGATGGCTTGACACTTGTTTCCATCGAGTGATGAACTTCGCCTGGCGTGTGCATTCAGAAATTAAATATTTGAAATCTCCGCACATACACGCTGTCAAATCACTTTGGCCTGAAAGTCCTATTCGTGCTCAGATCACGGGGCAAAAGAACATGCCGAGACTGGCGAGGTTGTGCACTTGCGGCATGACAAGTTAATGTGTATAATCTGCGTTGTAAGTGTCAACTTGCGAATTAGTCAGGAAAAAGTAAGCGAGGTAAAGCCACCGACTTTAAACGAGGGCGCTGAGTGATATCCTCGCGCTTTTGTCCCCATAATCCCCTCTCAATCTCGCCCTGCTCCATCTGGCGCCAACACACACCCAGGGATCAGTTCAACTTCTGCAACAGGTCAAAAAACTGGCGTGAACAAATTGGACACCGATTTAACTTCAAGATTAAAGAATGTCAGGAGACATTTAAAATGAGCTGTTGCCTCATCCCCACCCACCGGATCAATTCACAATATGTTTATGGTTGTATTTGATCTTGTGCTGTCAATTTACAAAGTCATCCATAATGACATTCCATAACATGTCTCCTTTCTTTTGGCATGCCTTCCCATTACTCCGTTCACATTCGACGTTGTGCTATTGTTGCACTTCAGTTTTGAGTCGTCCAGCTCCTGGACGTGTGTTATTGAGAAATCTTTACAGTCCAAACACAATATTGCATCTGCAGTCAATTGTGCTTCCAAGACCCTACTCAGTCTCAGAATAAAGCAGATAATTTTAAAATAAACTAGACCAAGTGGACCCGTTGGGCACAAACCTCTCCTGCATTGGTGCAGCACCCTCTCCTCCCCCTCCCCTCCCCCTCCCCCTCCCCCTCCCCCTCCCCCTCCCCCTCCCCCTCCCCCTCCCCTCCCCCCCTCTCCCCATCTCCCCCCTCCCTCCTCCCTCTCCTCCCCTCCCCGCTCCTCCCCATCCCTTCTCCCTCATCTCCCCCCTCCCTCCTCCCCTCCCACTCCCTCCTACACTCCCCCTCCCCCTCCCTCCAACCCCCTTCCCCTCCCCCTTCCCCTCCCCCCCACTCCATCCCCCTCAACCCCCCTTATCCTCCCTCCCCCCCTCCCTCCCCCCTCCCTCCCTAGCAGATAGATTTAAACTTTAAAATGTGAATAACTTTAAAAATAAAACATTGATTTCAATGAAACTTCTTCCATTGGCACCAGAGGGACGACGGTGAGTAAGGTGGGCCTAAAATTGTCACGCTATCGTGTACTCTTTTGGTTGTAGCTCAGGAACAAACAAACAAACAAATGAGAGTATTAGTATATAGATGAAATGCATCTGCAGAATTTACTAATGAACAGGCAAACAATACTTTTCTTTCTTTAAACCTTTTTCGCCTCCAGCTTTTGATTTCAATGAACATACTTGTTTATTTCACTTTCAGCCATTGCATTTATTTGGAATTACTCAATATTTCTAAAAGCACATGACACCTTGTGCTCGAGCAAGCACTGCAACCAACCAATTTCTTTGTATTTTTCCACATCTGTGAAATCTTCGTCTTGTGAAATGTAATTGCATTTGCTTAAGAAAGCTGGTTTGTTTGTGTGATTTTGAGCATGAGATTCATGGGGATTAATTGTTAATCCTCTACCCAGCCTGGCAACATCGCCCTGGACATTTCACCCTCCGGCGCGGCCTGAAATAGGCCGCGGGATTTTTCTCTGCTCGGCGGGGGCTTCAATGTCAGGAGCCATGACCGCCCCGACGTGCAGTGGCAGCGGCAGCGTGTTCGCCCGCCCCGGATCGCGGGGCTTGGGTCGGCCCGCGGCGGACATTTCACCGTCCGGCGCGGCCTGGAACGTGGCAACGACACCAGCCTGACCACGGGAGAAGACGGCAGGGGAAGGGAAAAGGCATTCTGGCCTTCCATCACAGTGAGGAGGTGACTGGAGGAGACTCACTGTGATGGAGGTTTCTTTTTTTTGTGTGTTGGTTGGGGTTGTGTAATTTGCTTATTTTATTGCTTTTATTGTTGGACTGTGGATGACTAAAGTTCGTCAAAAAAACTTGTTTTTTGGATGACAAATAAAGATATCTTGAATCTTGAATCTTGAATCTTGAATCTTGAATCTTGAATCTTGAATCTTGAATCTTGAATCTTGAATCTTGAATCTTGAATCTTGAATCTTGAATCTTGAATCTTGAATCTTGAATCTTGAATCTTGATCACCGGTGCTTTTTGGTTCAATGTCAAATCGCTAAAAAAGTTGAGCCCGAATCAAAACGATTGCAACCCAGTGGTTCTGTAGAGATCCAGTGGTTCTGTAGAGATCCAGTGCCTCTGGAGAGATCCAGTGGTTTATCGTCCATTTGCAGCTCAGCTCGTGTTGCATTCCCATGCAGATGCAACCAGATGTGCAAACTGCAGGTCAAATTCAGGCATCTGACATCTTGCCTTGCCTCGGTAATTCGAGGAATTGGTCTGTGGGGCATTTTGCTTCTGACCCCCAGCTTTATGGCACCAGACCACTACTTTCACACAGTCTGTCAGAAGAAGGATCCACAACCCAAATCGATTTGATTAGTTTTTAAATGTTGCTTATTATCAGAGATATTAAAAACACTTCAGAAGTCTTAGTCAGTGGCAATTATTCACAAAGTGCTGGAGTAACTCAGCAGGTCGGGCAGCATCTCGGGAGAGACGGAATGGGTGACGTTTAGCACTTGTGGCATGACAAGTTAATGTGTATAATCTGCGTTGTAAGTGTCAACTTGCGAATCAGTCAGGAAAATGTAAGGGAGGTAAAGCCACCGACTTTAAACGAGGGCGCTGAGTGATATCCTCGCGCTTTTGTCCCCATAATCCCCTCTCAATCTCGCCCTGCTCCATCTGGCGCCAACACACCCCAGGGATCAGTTCAACTTCTGCAACAGGTCAAAAAACAGGCGTGAACAAATTGGACACCGATTTAACTTCAAGATTAAAGAATGTCAGGAGACATTTAAAATGAGCTGTTGCCTCATCCCCACCCACCGGATCAATTCACAATATGTTTATGGTTGTATTTGATCTTGCGCTGTCAATTTACAAAGTCATCCATAATGACATTTCAACACATCGTAGTCTCCTTTCTTTTGGCATGCCTTCCCATTACTCCGTTCATATTCGACGTTGTGCAACAGTGATTGTTGCACTTCAGTTTTGAGTCGTCCAGCTGTGTGTTATTGAGAAATCTTTACAGTCCAAACACAATATTGCATCTGCAGTCAATTGTGCTTCCAAGACCCTACTCAGTCTCAGAATAAAGCAGATAACTTTAAAATAAACTAGACCAAGTGGACCCGTTGGGCACAAACCTCTCCTGCATTGGTGCAGCACCCTCTCCTCCCCCTCCCCTCCCCCTCCCCTCCCCCTCCCCTCCCCCTCCCCTCCCCCTCCCCTCCCCCTCCCCCTCTCCTCCCCCCTCTCCCCCATCTCACCCCTCCCTCCTCCCTCTCCTCCCCTCCCCCCTCCTCCCCATCCCATCTCCCTCCTCTCCCCCCCTCTCTCCTCCCCTCCCCCCTCCCTCCTCCACTCCCCCTCCCCCTCCCCCCTCCCTCCAACCCCCTTCCCCTCCCCCTTCCCCCCCCCACTCCATCCCCCTCAACCCCCCCTTATCCTCCTAACACCCCCACTCCCTCCCTCCCCCCTCCCTCCCTAGGAGATAGATTTAAACTTTAAAATGTGAATAACTTTAAAAATAAAACATTGATTTCAATGAAACTTCTTCCATTAGCACCAAAGGGACGACGGTGAGTAAGGTGGGCCTAAAATTGTCACGCTATCGTGTACCGTTTTGGTTGTAGCTCAGGAACAAACAAACAAACAAATAAGAGTTTTAGTACATAGATGAAATGCATCTGCAGAATTTACTAATGAACAGGCAAACAATAGCTTTCTTTCTTTAAACCTTTTTCGTCTCCAGCTTTTGATTTCAATGAACATACTTGTTTATTTTACTTTCAGCCATTGCATTTATTTGGAATTACTCAATATTTCTAAAAACACATGACACCTTGTGCTCGAGCAAGCACTGCAACCAACCAATTTCTTTGCATTTTTCCACATCTGTGAAATCTTCGTCTTGTGAAATGTAATTGCATTTGCTTAAGAAAGCTGGTTTGTTTGTGTGATTTTGTGCATGAGATTCATGGGGATTAATTGTTAATCCTCTACCCAGCCTGGCAACATCGCCCTAGACATTTCACCCTCCGGCGCGGCCTGAAATAGGCCGCGGGATTTTTCTCTGCTCGGCGGGGGCTTCAATGTCGGGAGCCATGACAGCCCCGACGTGCAGCGGCAGCGGCAGCGTGTTCGCCCGCCCCGTATCTATTTGATTAGTTTTTAAATGTTGCTTATTATCAGAGATATTAAAAACACTTCAGAAGCCTTCGACAGTGGCAAGGTGTTTTAAAGGGCATCAGGGTGTTCATCGGAGTCGTGGTACGTGAGGCCTAGCTGACACTTTTTGAGCCTGACCCACTAGTATGGAGAGTTAGCACACTCAGCTCTCTGTACCTGAAACACAGGTGGACCAGGGTCTGTAACCATCAGATCCAGCCAGCAGCACCAATTCATTGCTATCTTGTACAAGTCTTCTTATTTCATCATGGAGAATCATTCTACAGTCACAAACACAGGTGCTCCTCAACTTACGATGCTTCCACTTACGATATTTCGACTTTGCGACGGTGCAAACAGCAACGACCTGTAGCGAGCCGCAGCTCGCTTCCGGCCACGTGATCACGTGATATTTTCGGTTTCCGATTTGTTTCTCGGAACGTAACCCCATCGTAGGTTGAGGAGCACCTTCTAAATTTCTCTGAACTCATTCAGCTATCAACCCGGACTGAAAGAACAGACAGCGGGCAAACACTCCGTGATCTTTCAAGAGATTGCTGTCCAATGACACACTAAAATTGACAATGGGATGCAGAACAATGGACGTTTCAGTGCCCTTTTGATGGGTATCCAGTAATTCCAACTGCAATTATGCATGTTTGGACAAAAAGATCAATTGGCACAATAACCTCTCCATTAATTTTGATTTCCTTACTTACGGTGAGATATGCCAACCTTGGAGGCAGTGCAGAGAAGGTCAAGTCAAAGTCAAAGTCAAAGTCAATTTTATTGTCAATCCTCAGCCAGTTTACACAGACAGAAAATCGAAATACCGTTTCCCACAATCCCGAGGAACAAAGTGCATAAAACTAAGTTAAAATTAAAAAGGCACAGCAAACAACAATCAACATAAAATATAAAATATAGTCACTTCAAATGCGTTAAAAAAAATTTTTTTTAAAGTGTCTGGTGCTGGATGTGCGTGTGTGTGGGGTGTTAAAGTCCAGGTCCAATAGGGGCAGGGGAGAGAGGAGGAAGGGAGGGGAGAGAGTTCAGCATCCTGACAGCCTGGTAGAAAAAACTGTTCTTTAGTCGGGTGGTGCTTGACCTCAGGCTGCGAAACCTTCTCCCTGAAGGCAGGAGGGTGAAGAGGCTGTTGGAGGGGTGGGAGGGGTCACCCACAATGCTCAATGCTTTGCGGGTGAGGCGGGTGGTGTAAAGGACCAGGAGTGTTGGGAGTGAGGCGCCAGTGATCCTCTCAGCAGTGTTCACTATGCGCTGCAGGGCCTTGCGGCTGGAGGCTGTGCAGCTGCCGAACCACACAGTGAACCACAACTGATTGAATCCAGGGTTTTCTTCTAAGAAATAATGGAATAGGGTGTACTTGCATTCACAGGAGTTAAGAATGAGAAGTGTCTTTATTAAATGTAAATTCTGAGGGGACTTTACAGGATAGAATGTGAACGGATCCATCTCGTCATGTGGAATTTCAAATTGGAGGCCATTTTTTCAGAATAAGGTTATTAAGATGGAAATGCAGAGAAATTGATCCTCTCAGAAACCCAGGGAATCTTTGTACAGATTTATCCTAGAGAGCGATGGATGGTGTCTTACACCCAATACGGATAGATTGGGATGAGAGGAGAATCCAGGGTTATGGGGAATATGGGGAACATGGTGCTGAAGCCAAGAT